>NC_064534.1:41749456-41791956 GCF_023856365.1 Brienomyrus brachyistius
CAGGTGCTGTAAGCTTTTCTCATTTTTACTTTATACAGGGGGCGCTCCACTTCACGATTAATTTAAATCTATCACTCCCCTTCCATTTTACTATTTTATATATATATTTTTTTTTTTCTCTCATTCATAAAGGCAGCTTTTAGAAACCGTTTTACTCTAAATACTTCCTGGTAATTCTAGGTGCTGTAAGCTGTTCGTGCCTTTATTCCACCAGGGCGCGATCTTCTCACAAACTTGAAGACTGTCACTCCCCATTCACGTTTTACAACTTATTGTTAATGATAAAGAGACAGCTTTTTACACACAGTTTTAAACAAAGTACTGATATTATTCCTCTTCAACTGACCGCTTTGTTTTCTATGCAAAAACCACTTCGCCACAGAAGACTCGATATTATTGGCATAGCAAGTTCTGCTCTTCTCCTTTCAAAACTTGCTAAAAGCTGTATTTAAAAGAACAGATTGGCCGGGGTAATTCACACCCTTCAATGCCAGCTTAATGTTTAGGTTAGTGGGAATCACAGAGGAATTAGGGATGGAAACTTCTTTGCTGGTGGTAGAAGCGGTCTGGTGAATTTTTAGAGAGAAGAGGCCGTCGATGTTTGAATGTAGAAAATTGTTCTGGCTGCAGCCTGCAGTATGGACTTATTGGTGTGTGTAGCTCCCAGTGTTCTGACAGCGCGACGTTTTGGGGAAGCATGTGATTCAGCAGCTACCAGTGGGCTTCGTGCGGCGGAGATTTTGTGGCTGTTAGCGGAGTTGATAACAGAGGGTCGTTAAGAGAAGCCTGCATGCAGTAGGCAAAGGAGTAATGTTTGCCGGCGGGGGACGTGCGGCGATTAACCTGTGCGGTAGTGAAAAGGAGTTAAAAAGAAGGAAGTGTGCGGATGCGGAAAGAATGGAATAATTGTGGTAGGCTGCCGGCTGAGTAGTTTGGTGAATGTTTGGTGTGGGTCCGGCGCTGCCGATTGGATGGTGGGGCTGCAGTGTGAGTCAGATAAAAAAAATAAAAAACCAGGAGTTGGATCCAATGGGACTAACTGGCATGTATAGACGCGTGTAATGCAAAAGGGTTGTTTTTGGTAGCATCTCTCGCTTACGGCCATACCACCCTGAACACGCCCGATCTCATCTGATCTCGGAAGCTAAGCAGGTTTAGGGTCTGGTTAGTACTTGGATGGGAGACCACCTGGGAATACCAGGTGCTGTAAGCTTTTCTCATTTTTACTTTATACAGGGGGCGCTCCACTTCACGATTAATTTAAATCTATCACTCCCCTTCCATTTTACTATTTTATATATATATATATTTTTTTCTCTCATTCATAAAGGCAGCTTTTAGAAACCGTTTTACTCTAAATACTTCCTGGTAATTCTAGGTGCTGTAAGCTGTTCGTGCCTTTATTCCACCAGGGCGCGATCTTCTCACAAACTTGAAGACTGTCACTCCCCATTCACGTTTTACAACTTATTGTTAATGATAAAGAGACAGCTTTTTACACACAGTTTTAAACAAAGTACTGATATTATTCCTCTTCAACTGACCGCTTTGTTTTCTATGCAAAAACCACTTCGCCACAGAAGACTCGATATTATTGGCATAGCAAGTTCTGCTCTTCTCCTTTCAAAACTTGCTAAAAGCTGTATTTAAAAGAACAGATTGGCCGGGGTAATTCACACCCTTCAATGCCAGCTTAATGTTTAGGTTAGTGGGAGTCACAGACGAATTAGGGATGGAAACTTCTTTGCTGGTGGTAGAAGCGGTCTGGTGAATTTTTAGAGAGAAGAGGCCGTCGATGTTTGAATGTAGAAAATTGTTCTGGCTGCAGCCTGCAGTATGGACTTGTTGGTGTGTGTAGCTCCCAGTGTTCTGACAGCGTGACGTTTTGGGGAAGCATGTGATTCAGCAGCTACCAGTGGGCTTCGTGCGGCGGAGATTTTGTGGCTGTTAGCGGAGTTGATAACAGAGGGTCGTTAAGAGAAGCCTGCATGCAGTAGGCAAAGGAGTAATGTTTGCCGGCGGGGGACGTGCGGCGATTAACCTGTGCGGTAGTGAAAAGGAGTTAAAAAGAAGGAAGTGTGCGGATGCGGAAAGAATGGAATAATTGTGGTAGGCTGCCGGCTGAGTAGTTTGGTGAATGTTTGGTGTGGGTCCGGCGCTGCCGATTGGATGGTGGTGCTGCAGTGTGAGTCAGATAAAAAAAAAAAAAAACCAGGAGTTGGATCCAATGGGACTAACTGGCATGTATAGACGCGTGTAATGCAAAAGGGTTGTTTTTGGTAGCATCTCTCGCTTACGGCCATACCACCCTGAACACGCCCGATCTCATCTGATCTCGGAAGCTAAGCAGGTTTAGGGTCTGGTTAGTACTTGGATGGGAGACCACCTGGGAATACCAGGTGCTGTAAGCTTTTCTCATTTTTACTTTATACAGGGGGCGCTCCACTTCACGATTAATTTAAATCTATCACTCCCCTTCCATTTTACTATTTTATATATATATATATTTTTTTCTCTCATTCATAAAGGCAGCTTTTAGAAACCGTTTTACTCTAAATACTTCCTGGTAATTCTAGGTGCTGTAAGCTGTTCGTGCCTTTATTCCACCAGGGCGCGATCTTCTCACAAACTTGAAGACTGTCACTCCCCATTCACGTTTTACAACTTATTGTTAATGATAAAGAGACAGCTTTTTACACACAGTTTTAAACAAAGTACTGATATTATTCCTCTTCAACTGACCGCTTTGTTTTCTATGCAAAAACCACTTCGCCACAGAAGACTCGATATTATTGGCATAGCAAGTTCTGCTCTTCTCCTTTCAAAACTTGCTAAAAGCTGTATTTAAAAGAACAGATTGGCCGGGGTAATTCACACCCTTCAATGCCAGCTTAATGTTTAGGTTAGTGGGAGTCACAGACGAATTAGGGATGGAAACTTCTTTGCTGGTGGTAGAAGCGGTCTGGTGAATTTTTAGAGAGAAGAGGCCGTCGATGTTTGAATGTAGAAAATTGTTCTGGCTGCAGCCTGCAGTATGGACTTGTTGGTGTGTGTAGCTCCCAGTGTTCTGACAGCGTGACGTTTTGGGGAAGCATGTGATTCAGCAGCTACCAGTGGGCTTCGTGCGGCGGAGATTTTGTGGCTGTTAGCGGAGTTGATAACAGAGGGTCGTTAAGAGAAGCCTGCATGCAGTAGGCAAAGGAGTAATGTTTGCCGGCGGGGGACGTGCGGCGATTAACCTGTGCGGTAGTGAAAAGGAGTTAAAAAGAAGGAAGTGTGCGGATGCGGAAAGAATGGAATAATTGTGGTAGGCTGCTGGCTGAGTAGTTTGGTGAATGTTTGGTGTGGGTCCGGCGCTGCCGATTGGATGGTGGTGCTGCAGTGTGAGTCAGATAAAAAAAAAAAAAAAACCAGGAGTAGGATCCAATGGGACTAACTGGCATGTATAGACGCGTGTAATGCAAAAGGGCTGTTTTTGGTAGCATCTCTCGCTTACGGCCATACCACCCTGAACACGCCCGATCTCGTCTGATCTCGGAAGCTAAGCAGGGTAGGGTCTGGTTAGTACTTGGATGGGAGACCACCTGGGAATACCTGGTGCTGTAAGCTTTTCTCACTTTTACTTTATACAGGGGGCGCTCCACTTCACGATTAATTTAAATCTATCACTCCCCTTCCATTTTACTATTTTATATATATATATATATATTTTTCTCTCATTCATAAAGGCAGCTTTTAGAAACCGTTTTACTCTAAATACTTCCTGGTAATTCTAGGTGCTGTAAGCTGTTCGTGCCTTTATTCCACCAGGGCGCGATCTTCTCACAAACTTGAAGACTGTCACTCCCCATTCACGTTTTACAACTTATTGTTAATGATAAAGAGACAGCTTTTTACACACAGTTTTAAACAAAGTACTGATATTATTCCTCTTCAACTGACCGCTTTGTTTTCTATGCAAAAACCACTTCGCCACAGAAGACTCGATATTATTGGCATAGCAAGTTCTGCTCTTCTCCTTTCAAAACTTGCTAAAAGCTGTATTTAAAAGAACAGATTGGCCGGGGTAATTCACACCCTTCAATGCCAGCTTAATGTTTAGGTTAGTGGGAATCACAGAGGAATTAGGGATGGAAACTTCTTTGCTGGTGGTAGAAGCGGTCTGGTGAATTTTTAGAGAGAAGAGGCCGTCGATGTTTGAATGTAGAAAATTGTTCTGGCTGCAGCCTGCAGTATGGACTTGTTGGTGTGTGTAGCTCCCAGTGTTCTGACAGCGCGACGTTTTGGGGAAGCATGTGATTCAGCAGCTACCAGTGGGCTTCGTGCGGCGGAGATTTTGTGGCTGTTAGCGGAGTTGATAACAGAGGGTCGTTAAGAGAAGCCTGCATGCAGTAGGCAAAGGAGTAATGTTTGCCGGCGGGGGACATGCGGCGATAAACCTGTGCGGTAGTGAAAAGGAGTTAAAAAGAAGGAAGTGTGCGGATGCGGAAAGAATGGAATAATTGTGGTAGGCTGCCGGCTGAGTAGTTTGGTGAATGTTTGGTGTGGGTCCGGCGCTGCCGATTGGATGGTGGGGCTGCAGTGTGAGTCAGATAAAAAAAAAAAAAAAACCAGGAGTAGGATCCAATGGGACTAACTGGCATGTATAGACGCGTGTAATGCAAAAGGGCTGTTTTTGGTAGCATCTCTCGCTTACGGCCATACCACCCTGAACACGCCCGATCTCATCTGATCTCGGAAACTAAGCAGGGTAGGGTCTGGTTAGTACTTGGATGGGAGACCTCCTGGGAATACCAGGTGCTGTAAGCCTTTCTCACTTTTACTTTATACAGGGGGCGCTCCACTTCACGATTAATTTAAATCTATCACTCCCCTTCCATTTTACTATTTTATATATATATATTTTTTTTTTCTCTCATTCATAAAGGCAGCTTTTAGAAACCGTTTTACTCTAAATACTTCCTGGTAATTCTAGGTGCTGTAAGCTGTTCGTGCCTTTATTCCACCAGGGCGCGATCTTCTCACAAACTTGAAGACTGTCACTCCCCATTCACGTTTTACAACTTATTGTTAATGATAAAGAGACAGCTTTTTACACACA
The DNA here is from genome assembly GCF_023856365.1 of Brienomyrus brachyistius. NCBI lineage: Eukaryota > Metazoa > Chordata > Actinopteri > Osteoglossiformes > Mormyridae > Brienomyrus > Brienomyrus brachyistius. The sequence continues at coordinate 41,754,558 of NC_064534.1, forward strand.
GTTTTAAACAAAGTACTGATATTATTCCTCTTCAACTGACCGCTTTGTTTTCTATGCAAAAACCACTTCGCCACAGAAGACTCGATATTATTGGCATAGCAAGTTCTGCTCTTCTCCTTTCAAAACTTGCTAAAATCTGTATTTAAAAGAACAGATTGGCCGGGGTAATTCACACCCTTCAATGCCAGCTTAATGTTTAGGTTAGTGGGAATCACAGAGGAATTAGGGATGGAAACTTCTTTGCTGGTGGTAGAAGCGGTCTGGTGAATTTTTAGAGAGAAGAGGCCGTCGATGTTTGAATGTAGAAAATTGATCTGGCTGCAGCCTGCAGTATGGACTTGTTGGTGTGTGTAGCTCCCAGTGTTCTGACAGCGCGACGTTTTGGGGAAGCATGTGATTCAGCAGCTACCAGTGGGCTTCGTGCGGCGGAGATTTTGTGGCTGTTAGCGGAGTTGATAACAGAGGGTCGTTAAGAGAAGCCTACATGCAGTAGGCAAAGGAGTAATGTTTGCCGGTGGGGGACGTGCGGCGATTAACCTGTGCGGTAGTGAAAAGGAGTTAAAAAGAAGGAAGTGTGCGGATGCGGAAAGAATGGAATAATTGTGGTAGGCTGCCGGCTGAGTAGTTTGGTGAATATTTGGTGTGGGTCCGGCGCTGCCGATTGGATGGTGGGGCTGCAGTGTGAGTCAGATAAAAAAAAAAAAAAAACCAGGAGTAGGATCCAATGGGACTAACTGGCATGTATAGACACGTGTAATGCAAAAGGGCTGTTTTTGGTAGCATCTCTCGCTTACGGCCATACCACCCTGAACACGCCCGATCTCGTCTGATCTCGGAAGCCAAGCAGCGTAGGGTCTGGTTAGTACTTGGATGGGAGACCTCCTGGGAATACCAGGTGCTGTAAGCCTTTCTCACTTTTACTTTATACAGGGGGCGCTCCACTTCACGATTAATTTAAATCTATCACTCCCCTTCCATTTTACTATTTTATATATATATATATTTTTTTTCTCTCATTCATAAAGGCAGCTTTTAGAAACCGTTTTACTCTAAATACTTCCTGGTAATTCTAGGTGCTGTAAGCTGTTCGTGCCTTTATTCCACCCGGGCGCGATCTTCTCACAAACTTGAAGACTGTCACTCCCCATTCACGTTTTACAACTTATTGTTAATGATAAAGAGACAGCTTTTTACACACAGTTTTAAACAAAGTACTGATATTATTCCTCTTCAACTGACCGCTTTGTTTTCTATGCAAAAACCACTTCGCCACAGAAGACTCGATATTATTGGCATAGCAAGTTCTGCTCTTCTCCTTTCAAAACTTGCTAAAAGCTGTATTTAAAAGAACAGATTGGCCGGGGTAATTCACACCCTTCAATGCCAGCTTAATGTTTAGGTTAGTGGGAATCACAGAGGAATTAGGGATGGAAACTTCTTTGCTGGTGGTAGAAGCGGTCTGGTGAATTTTTAGAGAGAAGAGGCCGTCGATGTTTGAATGTAGAAAATTGATCTGGCTGCAGCCTGCAGTATGGACTTGTTGGTGTGTGTAGCTCCCAGTGTTCTGACAGCGCGACGTTTTGGGGAAGCATGTGATTCAGCAGCTACCAGTGGGCTTCGTGCGGCGGAGATTTTGTGGCTGTTAGCGGAGTTGATAACAGAGGGTCGTTAAGAGAAGCCTACATGCAGTAGGCAAAGGAGTAATGTTTGCCGGTGGGGGACGTGCGGCGATTAACCTGTGCGGTAGTGAAAAGGAGTTAAAAAGAAGGAAGTGTGCGGATGCGGAAAGAATGGAATAATTGTGGTAGGCTGCCGGCTGAGTAGTTTGGTGAATGTTTGGTGTGGGTCCGGCGCTGCCGATTGGATGGTGGGGCTGCAGTGTGAGTCAGATAAAAAAAAAAAAAAACAGGAGTAGGATCCAATGGGACTAACTGGCATGTATAGACGCGTGTAATGCAAAAGGGCTGTTTTTGGTAGCATCTCTCGCTTACGGCCATACCACCCTGAACACGCCCGATCTCGTCTGATCTTGGAAGCCAAACAGGGTAGGGTCTGGTTAGTACTTGGATGGGAGACCACCTGGGAATACCAGGTGCTGTAAGCTTTTCTCACTTTTACTTTATACAGGGGGCGCTCCACTTCACGATTAATTTAAATCTATCACTCCCCTTCCATTTTACTATTTTATATATATATATATATATTTTTCTCTCATTCATAAAGGCAGCTTTTAGAAACCGTTTTACTCTAAATACTTCATGGTAATTCTAGGTGCTGTAAGCTGTTCGTGCCTTTATTCCACCAGGGCGCGATCTTCTCACAAACTTGAAGACTGTCACTCCCCATTCACGTTTTACAACTTATTGTTAATGATAAAGAGACAGCTTTTTACACACAGTTTTAAACAAAGTACTGATATTATTCCTCTTCAACTGACCGCTTTGTTTTCTATGCAAAAACCACTTCGCCACAGAAGACTCGATATTATTGGCATAGCAAGTTCTGCTCTTCTCCTTTCAAAACGTGCTAAAAGCTGTATTTAAAAGAACAGATTGGCCGGGGTAATTCACACCCTTTAATGCCAGCTTAATGTTTAGGTTAGTGGGAATCACAGAGGAATTGGGGATGGAAACTTCTTTGCTGGTGGTAGAAGCGGTCTGGTGAATTTTTAGAGAGAAGAGGCCGTCGATGTTTGAATGTAGAAAATTGTTCTGGCTGCAGCCTGCAGTATGGACTTGTTGGTGTGTGCAGCTCCCAGTGTTCTGACAGCGCGACGTTTTGGGGAAGCATGTGATTCAGCAGCTACCAGTGGGCTTCGTGCGGCGGAGATTTTGTGGCTGTTAGCGGAGTTGATAACAGAGGGTCGTTAAGAGAAGCCTGCATGCAGTAGGCAAAGGAGTAATGTTTGCCGGCGGGGGACATGCGGCGATAAACCTGTGCGGTAGTGAAAAGGATTTAAAAAGAAGGAAGTGTGCGGATGCGGAAAGAATGGAATAATTGTGGTAGGCTGCCGGCTGAGTAGTTTGGTGAATGTTTGGTGTGGGTCCGGCGCTGCCGATTGGATGGTGGGGCTGCAGTGTGAGTCAGATAAAAAAAAAAAAAAAAACCAGGAGTAGGATCCAATGGGACTAACTGGCATGTATAGACGCGTGTAATGCAAAAGGGCTGTTTTTGGTAGCATCTCTTGCTTACGGCCATACCACCCTGAACACGCCCGATCTCGTCTGATCTCGGAAGCCAAGCAGCGTAGGGTCTGGTTAGTACTTGGATGGGAGACCTCCTGGGAATACCAGGTGCTGTAAGCCTTTCTCACTTTTACTTCATACAGGGGGCGCTCCACTTCACGATTAATTTAAATCTATCACTCCCCTTCCATTTTACTATTTTATATATATATATATATTTTTTTTTTCTCTCATTCATAAAGGCAGCTTTTAGAAACCGTTTTACTCTAAATACTTCCTGGTAATTCTAGGTGCTGTAAGCTGTTCGTGCCTTTATTCCACCAGGGCGCGATCTTCTCACAAACTTGAAGACTGTCACTCCCCATTCACGTTTTACAACTTATTGTTAATGATAAAGAGACAGCTTTTTACACACAGTTTTAAACAAAGTACTGATATTATTCCTCTTCAACTGACCGCTTTGTTTTCTATGCAAAAACCACTTCGCCACAGAAGACTCGATATTATTGGCATAGCAAGTTCTGCTCTTCTCCTTTCAAAACTTGCTAAAAGCTGTATTTAAAAGAACAGATTGGCCGGGGTAATTCACACCATTCAATGCCAGCTTAATGTTTAGGTTAGTGGGAATCACAGAGGAATTAGGGATGGAAACTTCTTTGCTGGTGGTAGAAGCGGTCTGGTGAATTTTTAGAGAGAAGAGGCCGTCGATGTTTGAATGTAGAAAATTGTTCTGGCTGCAGCCTGCAGTATGGACTTGTTGGTGTGTGTAGCTCCCAGTGTTCTGACAGCGCGACGTTTTGGGGAAGCATGTGATTCAGCAGCTACCAGTGGGCTTCGTGCGGCGGAGATTTTGTGGCTGTTAGCGGAGTTGATAACAGAGGGTCGTTAAGAGAAGCCTGCATGCAGTAGGCAAAGGAGTAATGTTTGCCGGCGGGGGACATGCGGCGATAAACCTGTGCGGTAGTGAAAAGGAGTTAAAAAGAAGGAAGTGTGCGGATGCGGAAAGAATGGAATAATTGTGGTAGGCTGCCGGCTGAGTAGTTTGGTGAATGTTTGGTGTGGGTCCGGCGCTGCCGATTGGATGGTGGGGCTGCAGTGTGAGTCAGATAAAAAAAAAAAAAAAACCAGGAGTAGGATCCAATGGGACTAACTGGCATGTATAGACGCGTGTAATGCAAAAGGGCTGTTTTTGGTAGCATCTCTCGCTTACGGCCATACCACCCTGAACACGCCCGATCTCGTCTGATCTCGGAAGCCAAGCAGCGTAGGGTCTGGTTAGTACTTGGATGGGAGACCTCCTGGGAATACCAGGTGCTGTAAGCCTTTCTCACTTTTACTTCATACAGGGGGCGCTCCACTTCACGATTAATTTAAATCTATCACTCCCCTTCCATTTTACTATTTTATATATATATATATATATATTTTTTTTTCTCTCATTCATAAAGGCAGCTTTTAGAAACCGTTTTACTCTAAATACTTCCTGGTAATTCTAGGTGCTGTAAGCTGTTCGTGCCTTTATTCCACCAGGGCGCGATCTTCTCACAAACTTGAAGACTGTCACTCCCCATTCACGTTTTACAACTTATTGTTAATGATAAAGAGACAGCTTTTTACACACAGTTTTAAACAAAGTACTGATATTATTCCTCTTCAACTGACCGCTTTGTTTTCTATGCAAAAACCACTTTGCCACAGAAGACTCGATATTATTGGCATAGCAAGTTCTGCTCTTCTCCTTTCAAAACTTGCTAAAAGCTGTATTTAAAAGAACAGATTGGCCGGGGTAATTCACACCATTCAATGCCAGCTTAATGTTTAGGTTAGTGGGAATCACAGAGGAATTAGGGATGGAAACTTCTTTGCTGGTGGTAGAAGCGGTCTGGTGAATTTTTAGAGAGAAGAGGCCGTCGATGTTTGAATGTAGAAAATTGATCTGGCTGCAGCCTGCAGTATGGACTTGTTGGTGTGTGTAGCTCCCAGTGTTCTGACAGTGCGACGTTTTGGGGAAGCATGTGATTCAGCAGCTACCAGTGGGCTTCGTGCGGCGGAGATTTTGTGGCTGTTAGCGGAGTTGATAACAGAGGGTCGTTAAGAGAAGCCTGCATGCAGTAGGCAAAGGAGTAATGTTTGCCGGCGGGGGACGTGCGGCGATTAACCTGTGCGGTAGTGAAAAGGACTTAAAGAGAAGGAAGTGTGCGGATGCGGAAAGAATGGAATAATTGTGGTAGGCTGCCGGCTGAGTAGTTTGGTGAATGTTTGGTGTGGGTCCGGCGCTGCCGATTGGATGGTGGGGCTGCAGTGTGAGTCAGATAAAAAAAAAAAAAAACAGGAGTAGGATCCAATGGGACTAACTGGCATGTATAGACGCGTGTAATGCAAAAGGGCTGTTTTTGGTAGCATCTCTCGCTTACGGCCATACCACCCTGAACACGCCCGATCTCGTCTGATCTCAGAAGCTAAGCAGGATAGGGTCTGGTTAGTACTTGGATGGGAGACCACCTGGGAATACCAGGTGCTGTAAGCTTTTCTCACTTTTACTTTATACAGGGGGCGCTCCACTTCACGATTAATTTAAATCTATCACTCCCCTTCCATTTTACTATTTTATATATATATATATATATATTTTTTTTTTTCTCTCATTCATAAAGGCAGCTTTTAGAAACCGTTTTACTCTAAATACTTCCTGGTAATTCTAGGTGCTGTAAGCTGTTCGTGCCTTTATTCCACCAGGGAGCGATCTTCTCACAAACTTGAAGACTGTCACTCCCCATTCACGTTTTACAACTTATTGTTAATGATAAAGAGACAGCTTTTTACACACAGTTTTAAACAAAGTACTGATATTATTCCTCTTCAACTGACCGCTTTGTTTTCTATGCAAAAACCACTTCGCCACAGAAGACTCGATATTATTGGCATAGCAAGTTCTGCTCTTCTCCTTTCAAAACTTGCTAAAAGCTGTATTTAAAAGAACAGATTGGCCGGGGTAATTCACACCCTTCAATGCCAGCTTAATGTTTAGGTTAGTGGGAATCACAGAGGAATTAGGGATGGAAACTTCTTTGCTGGTGGTAGAAGCGGTCTGCTGAATTTTTAGAGAGAAGAGGCCGTCGATGTTTGAATGTAGAAAATTGTTCTGGCTGCAGCCTGCAGTATGGACTTGTTGGTGTGTGTAGCTCCCAGTGTTCTGACAGCGTGACGTTTTGGGGAAGCATGTGATTCAGCAGCTACCAGTGGGCTTCGTGCGGCGGAGATTTTGTGGCTGTTAGCGGAGTTGATAACAGAGGGTCGTTAAGAGAAGCCTGCATGCAGTAGGCAAAGGAGTAATGTTTGCCGGCGGGGGACGTGCGGCGATTAACCTGTGCGGTAGTGAAAAGGAGTTAAAAGAAGGAAGTGTGCGGATGCGGAAAGAATGGAATAATTGTGGTAGGCTGCCGGCTGAGTAGTTTGGTGAATGTTTGGTGTGGGTCCGGCGCTGCCGATTGGATGGTGGGGCTGCAGTGTGAGTCAGATAAAAAAAAAAAAGAACATTAGTAGGATCCAATGGGACCAACTGGCATGTATAGAGGCGTGTAATGCAAAAGGGCTGTTTTTGGTAGCATCTCTCGCTTACGGCCATACCACCCTGAACACGCCCGATCTCGTCTGATCTCGGAAACTAAGCAGGGTAGGGTCTGGTTAGTACTTGGATGGGAGACCTCCTGGGAATACCAGGTGCTGTAAGCCTTTCTCACTTTTACTTCATACAGGGGGCGCTCCACTTCACGATTAATTTAAATCTATCACTCCCCTTCCATTTTACTATTTTATATATATATATATATATATTTTTTTTTCTCTCATTCATAAAGGCAGCTTTTAGAAACCGTTTTACTCTAAATACTTCCTGGTAATTCTAGGTGCTGTAAGCTGTTCGTGCCTTTATTCCACCAGGGCGCGATCTTCTCACAAACTTGAAGACTGTCACTCCCCATTCACGTTTTACAACTTATTGTTAATGATAAAGAGACAGCTTTTTACACACAGTTTTAAACAAAGTACTGATATTATTCCTCTTCAACTGACCGCTTTGTTTTCTATGCAAAAACCACTTTGCCACAGAAGACTCGATATTATTGGCATAGCAAGTTCTGCTCTTCTCCTTTCAAAACTTGCTAAAAGCTGTATTTAAAAGAACAGATTGGCCGGGGTAATTCACACCATTCAATGCCAGCTTAATGTTTAGGTTAGTGGGAATCACAGAGGAATTAGGGATGGAAACTTCTTTGCTGGTGGTAGAAGCGGTCTGGTGAATTTTTAGAGAGAAGAGGCCGTCGATGTTTGAATGTAGAAAATTGATCTGGCTGCAGCCTGCAGTATGGACTTGTTGGTGTGTGTAGCTCCCAGTGTTCTGACAGTGCGACGTTTTGGGGAAGCATGTGATTCAGCAGCTACCAGTGGGCTTCGTGCGGCGGAGATTTTGTGGCTGTTAGCGGAGTTGATAACAGAGGGTCGTTAAGAGAAGCCTGCATGCAGTAGGCAAAGGAGTAATGTTTGCCGGCGGGGGACGTGCGGCGATTAACCTGTGCGGTAGTGAAAAGGACTTAAAGAGAAGGAAGTGTGCGGATGCGGAAAGAATGGAATAATTGTGGTAGGCTGCCGGCTGAGTAGTTTGGTGAATGTTTGGTGTGGGTCCGGCGCTGCCGATTGGATGGTGGGGCTGCAGTGTGAGTCAGATAAAAAAAAAAAAAAAAACCAGGAGTAGGATCCAATGGGACTAACTGGCATGTATAGACGCGTGTAATGCAAAAGGGCTGTTTTTGGTAGCATCTCTTGCTTACGGCCATACCACCCTGAACACGCCCGATCTCGTCTGATCTCGGAAGCCAAGCAGCGTAGGGTCTGGTTAGTACTTGGATGGGAGACCTCCTGGGAATACCAGGTGCTGTAAGCCTTTCTCACTTTTACTTCATACAGGGGGCGCTCCACTTCACGATTAATTTAAATCTATCACTCCCCTTCCATTTTACTATTTTATATATATATATATTTTTTTTTTTTCTCTCATTCATAAAGGCAGCTTTTAGAAACCGTTTTACTCTAAATACTTCCTGGTAATTCTAGGTGCTGTAAGCTGTTCGTGCCTTTATTCCACCAGGGCGCGATCTTCTCACAAACTTGAAGACTGTCACTCCCCATTCACGTTTTACAACTTATTGTTAATGATAAAGAGACAGCTTTTTACACACAGTTTTAAACAAAGTACTGATATTATTCCTCTTCAACTGACCGCTTTGTTTTCTATGCAAAAACCACTTCGCCACAGAAGACTCGATATTATTGGCATAGCAAGTTCTGCTCTTCTCCTTTCAAAACTTGCTAAAAGCTGTATTTAAAAGAACAGATTGGCCGGGGTAATTCACACCATTCAATGCCAGCTTAATGTTTAGGTTAGTGGGAATCACAGAGGAATTAGGGATGGAAACTTCTTTGCTGGTGGTAGAAGCGGTCTGGTGAATTTTTAGAGAGAAGAGGCCGTCGATGTTTGAATGTAGAAAATTGTTCTGGCTGCAGCCTGCAGTATGGACTTGTTGGTGTGTGTAGCTCCCAGTGTTCTGACAGCGCGACGTTTTGGGGAAGCATGTGATTCAGCAGCTACCAGTGGGCTTCGTGCGGCGGAGATTTTGTGGCTGTTAGCGGAGTTGATAACAGAGGGTCGTTAAGAGAAGCCTGCATGCAGTAGGCAAAGGAGTAATGTTTGCCGGCGGGGGACATGCGGCGATAAACCTGTGCGGTAGTGAAAAGGAGTTAAAAAGAAGGAAGTGTGCGGATGCGGAAAGAATGGAATAATTGTGGTAGGCTGCCGGCTGAGTAGTTTGGTGAATGTTTGGTGTGGGTCCGGCGCTGCCGATTGGATGGTGGGGCTGCAGTGTGAGTCAGATAAAAAAAAAAAAAAAACCAGGAGTAGGATCCAATGGGACTAACTGGCATGTATAGACGCGTGTAATGCAAAAGGGCTGTTTTTGGTAGCATCTCTCGCTTACGGCCATACCACCCTGAACACGCCCGATCTCGTCTGATCTCGGAAGCCAAGCAGCGTAGGGTCTGGTTAGTACTTGGATGGGAGACCTCCTGGGAATACCAGGTGCTGTAAGCCTTTCTCACTTTTACTTCATACAGGGGGCGCTCCACTTCACGATTAATTTAAATCTATCACTCCCCTTCCATTTTACTATTTTATATATATATATATATATATTTTTTTTTCTCTCATTCATAAAGGCAGCTTTTAGAAACCGTTTTACTCTAAATACTTCCTGGTAATTCTAGGTGCTGTAAGCTGTTCGTGCCTTTATTCCACCAGGGCGCGATCTTCTCACAAACTTGAAGACTGTCACTCCCCATTCACGTTTTACAACTTATTGTTAATGATAAAGAGACAGCTTTTTACACACAGTTTTAAACAAAGTACTGATATTATTCCTCTTCAACTGACCGCTTTGTTTTCTATGCAAAAACCACTTTGCCACAGAAGACTCGATATTATTGGCATAGCAAGTTCTGCTCTTCTCCTTTCAAAACTTGCTAAAAGCTGTATTTAAAAGAACAGATTGGCCGGGGTAATTCACACCATTCAATGCCAGCTTAATGTTTAGGTTAGTGGGAATCACAGAGGAATTAGGGATGGAAACTTCTTTGCTGGTGGTAGAAGCGGTCTGGTGAATTTTTAGAGAGAAGAGGCCGTCGATGTTTGAATGTAGAAAATTGATCTGGCTGCAGCCTGCAGTATGGACTTGTTGGTGTGTGTAGCTCCCAGTGTTCTGACAGTGCGACGTTTTGGGGAAGCATGTGATTCAGCAGCTACCAGTGGGCTTCGTGCGGCGGAGATTTTGTGGCTGTTAGCGGAGTTGATAACAGAGGGTCGTTAAGAGAAGCCTGCATGCAGTAGGCAAAGGAGTAATGTTTGCCGGCGGGGGACGTGCGGCGATTAACCTGTGCGGTAGTGAAAAGGACTTAAAGAGAAGGAAGTGTGCGGATGCGGAAAGAATGGAATAATTGTGGTAGGCTGCCGGCTGAGTAGTTTGGTGAATGTTTGGTGTGGGTCCGGCGCTGCCGATTGGATGGTGGGGCTGCAGTGTGAGTCAGATAAAAAAAAAAAAAAACAGGAGTAGGATCCAATGGGACTAACTGGCATGTATAGACGCGTGTAATGCAAAAGGGCTGTTTTTGGTAGCATCTCTCGCTTACGGCCATACCACCCTGAACACGCCCGATCTCGTCTGATCTCAGAAGCTAAGCAGGATAGGGTCTGGTTAGTACTTGGATGGGAGACCACCTGGGAATACCAGGTGCTGTAAGCTTTTCTCACTTTTACTTTATACAGGGGGCGCTCCACTTCACGATTAATTTAAATCTATCACTCCCCTTCCATTTTACTATTTTATATATATATATATATATTTTTTTTTTTTTTCTCTCATTCATAAAGGCAGCTTTTAGAAACCGTTTTACTCTAAATACTTCCTGGTAATTCTAGGTGCTGTAAGCTGTTCGTGCCTTTATTCCACCAGGGAGCGATCTTCTCACAAACTTGAAGACTGTCACTCCCCATTCACGTTTTACAACTTATTGTTAATGATAAAGAGACAGCTTTTTACACACAGTTTTAAACAAAGTACTGATATTATTCCTCTTCAACTGACCGCTTTGTTTTCTATGCAAAAACCACTTCGCCACAGAAGACTCGATATTATTGGCATAGCAAGTTCTGCTCTTCTCCTTTCAAAACTTGCTAAAAGCTGTATTTAAAAGAACAGATTGGCCGGGGTAATTCACACCCTTCAATGCCAGCTTAATGTTTAGGTTAGTGGGAATCACAGAGGAATTAGGGATGGAAACTTCTTTGCTGGTGGTAGAAGCGGTCTGCTGAATTTTTAGAGAGAAGAGGCCGTCGATGTTTGAATGTAGAAAATTGTTCTGGCTGCAGCCTGCAGTATGGACTTGTTGGTGTGTGTAGCTCCCAGTGTTCTGACAGCGTGACGTTTTGGGGAAGCATGTGATTCAGCAGCTACCAGTGGGCTTCGTGCGGCGGAGATTTTGTGGCTGTTAGCGGAGTTGATAACAGAGGGTCGTTAAGAGAAGCCTGCATGCAGTAGGCAAAGGAGTAATGTTTGCCGGCGGGGGACGTGCGGCGATTAACCTGTGCGGTAGTGAAAAGGAGTTAAAAGAAGGAAGTGTGCGGATGCGGAAAGAATGGAATAATTGTGGTAGGCTGCCGGCTGAGTAGTTTGGTGAATGTTTGGTGTGGGTCCGGCGCTGCCGATTGGATGGTGGGGCTGCAGTGTGAGTCAGATAAAAAAAAAAAAGAACATTAGTAGGATCCAATGGGACCAACTGGCATGTATAGAGGCGTGTAATGCAAAAGGGCTGTTTTTGGTAGCATCTCTCGCTTACGGCCATACCACCCTGAACACGCCCGATCTCGTCTGATCTCGGAAACTAAGCAGGGTAGGGTCTGGTTAGTACTTGGATGGGAGACCTCCTGGGAATACCAGGTGCTGTAAGCCTTTCTCACTTTTACTTCATACAGGGGGCGCTCCACTTCACGATTAATTTAAATCTATCACTCCCCTTCCATTTTACTATTTTATATATATATATATATATATATTTTTTTTTTTCTCTCATTCATAAAGGCAGCTTTTAGAAACCGTTTTACTCTAAATACTTCCTGGTAATTCTAGGTGCTGTAAGCTGTTCGTGCCTTTATTCCACCAGGGCGCGATCTTCTCACAAACTTGAAGACTGTCACTCCCCATTCACGTTTTACAACTTATTGTTAATGATAAAGAGACAGCTTTTTACACACAGTTTTAAACAAAGTACTGATATTATTCCTCTTCAACTGACCGCTTTGTTTTCTATGCAAAAACCACTTTGCCACAGAAGACTCGATATTATTGGCATAGCAAGTTCTGCTCTTCTCCTTTCAAAACTTGCTAAAAGCTGTATTTAAAAGAACAGATTGGCCGGGGTAATTCACACCATTCAATGCCAGCTTAATGTTTAGGTTAGTGGGAATCACAGAGGAATTAGGGATGGAAACTTCTTTGCTGGTGGTAGAAGCGGTCTGGTGAATTTTTAGAGAGAAGAGGCCGTCGATGTTTGAATGTAGAAAATTGATCTGGCTGCAGCCTGCAGTATGGACTTGTTGGTGTGTGTAGCTCCCAGTGTTCTGACAGTGCGACGTTTTGGGGAAGCATGTGATTCAGCAGCTACCAGTGGGCTTCGTGCGGCGGAGATTTTGTGGCTGTTAGCGGAGTTGATAACAGAGGGTCGTTAAGAGAAGCCTGCATGCAGTAGGCAAAGGAGTAATGTTTGCCGGCGGGGGACGTGCGGCGATTAACCTGTGCGGTAGTGAAAAGGACTTAAAGAGAAGGAAGTGTGCGGATGCGGAAAGAATGGAATAATTGTGGTAGGCTGCCGGCTGAGTAGTTTGGTGAATGTTTGGTGTGGGTCCGGCGCTGCCGATTGGATGGTGGGGCTGCAGTGTGAGTCAGATAAAAAAAAAAAAAAACAGGAGTAGGATCCAATGGGACTAACTGGCATGTATAGACGCGTGTAATGCAAAAGGGCTGTTTTTGGTAGCATCTCTCGCTTACGGCCATACCACCCTGAACACGCCCGATCTCGTCTGATCTCAGAAGCTAAGCAGGATAGGGTCTGGTTAGTACTTGGATGGGAGACCACCTGGGAATACCAGGTGCTGTAAGCTTTTCTCACTTTTACTTTATACAGGGGGCGCTCCACTTCACGATTAATTTAAATCTATCACTCCCCTTCCATTTTACTATTTTATATATATATATATATATATATATTTTTTTTTTCTCTCATTCATAAAGGCAGCTTTTAGAAACCGTTTTACTCTAAATACTTCCTGGTAATTCTAGGTGCTGTAAGCTGTTCGTGCCTTTATTCCACCAGGGAGCGATCTTCTCACAAACTTGAAGACTGTCACTCCCCATTCACGTTTTACAACTTATTGTTAATGATAAAGAGACAGCTTTTTACACACAGTTTTAAACAAAGTACTGATATTATTCCTCTTCAACTGACCGCTTTGTTTTCTATGCAAAAACCACTTCGCCACAGAAGACTCGATATTATTGGCATAGCAAGTTCTGCTCTTCTCCTTTCAAAACTTGCTAAAAGCTGTATTTAAAAGAACAGATTGGCCGGGGTAATTCACACCCTTCAATGCCAGCTTAATGTTTAGGTTAGTGGGAATCACAGAGGAATTAGGGATGGAAACTTCTTTGCTGGTGGTAGAAGCGGTCTGCTGAATTTTTAGAGAGAAGAGGCCGTCGATGTTTGAATGTAGAAAATTGTTCTGGCTGCAGCCTGCAGTATGGACTTGTTGGTGTGTGTAGCTCCCAGTGTTCTGACAGCGTGACGTTTTGGGGAAGCATGTGATTCAGCAGCTACCAGTGGGCTTCGTGCGGCGGAGATTTTGTGGCTGTTAGCGGAGTTGATAACAGAGGGTCGTTAAGAGAAGCCTGCATGCAGTAGGCAAAGGAGTAATGTTTGCCGGCGGGGGACGTGCGGCGATTAACCTGTGCGGTAGTGAAAAGGAGTTAAAAGAAGGAAGTGTGCGGATGCGGAAAGAATGGAATAATTGTGGTAGGCTGCCGGCTGAGTAGTTTGGTGAATGTTTGGTGTGGGTCCGGCGCTGCCGATTGAATGGTGGGGCTGCAGTGTGAGTCAGATAAAAAAAAAAAAGAACATTAGTAGGATCCAATGGGACCAACTGGCATGTATAGAGGCGTGTAATGCAAAAGGGCTGTTTTTGGTAGCATCTCTCGCTTACGGCCATACCACCCTGAACACGCCCGATCTCGTCTGATCTCGGAAACTAAGCAGGGTAGGGTCTGGTTAGTACTTGGATGGGAGACCTCCTGGGAATACCAGGTGCTGTAAGCTTTTCTCACTTTTACTTTATACAGGGGGCGCTCCACTTCACGATTAATTTAAATCTATCACTCCCCTTCCATTTTACTATTTTATATATATATATATATATATATATATATTTTTTTTTTTTTTTCTCTCATTCATAAAGGCAGCTTTTAGAAACCGTTTTACTCTAAATACTTCCTGGTAATTCTAGGTGCTGTAAGCTGTTCGTGCCTTTATTCCACCAGGGCGCGATCTTCTCACAAACTTGAAGACTGTCACTCCCCATTCACGTTTTACAACTTATTGTTAATGATAAAGAGACATCTTTTTACACACAGTTTTAAACAAAGTACTGATATTATTCCTCTTCAACTGACCGCTTTGTTTTCTATGCAAAAACCACTTCGCCACAGAAGACTCGATATTATTGGCATAGCAAGTTCTGCTCTTCTCCTTTCAAAACTTGCTAAAAGCTGTATTTAAAAGAACAGATTGGCCGGGGTAATTCACACCCTTCAATGCCAGCTTAATGTTTAGGTTAGTGGGAATCACAGAGGAATTAGGGATGGAAACTTCTTTGCTGGTGGTAGAAGCGGTCTGGTGAATTTTTAGAGAGAAGAGGCCGTCGATGTTTGAATGTAGAAAATTGTTCTGGCTGCAGCCTGCAGTATGGACTTGTTGGTGTGTGTAGCTCCCAGTGTTCTGACAGCGCGACGTTTTGGGGAAGCATGTGATTCAGCAGCTACCAGTGGGCTTCGTGCGGCGGAGATTTTGTGGCTGTTAGCGGAGTTGATAACAGAGGGTCGTTAAGAGAAGCCTGCATGCAGTAGGCAAAGGAGTAATGTTTGCCGGCGGGGGACGTGCGGCGATTAACCTGTGCGGTAGTGAAAAGGAGTTAAAAAGAAGGAAGTGTGCGGATGCGGAAAGAATGGGATAATTGTGGTAGGCTGCCGGCTGAGTAGTTTGGTGAATGTTTGGTGTGGGTCCGGCGCTGCCGATTGGATGGTGGTGCTGCAGTGTGAGTCAGATAAAAAAAAAAAAAAAACCAGGAGTAGGATCCAATGGGACTAACTGGCATGTATAGACGCGTGTAATGCAAAAGGGCTGTTTTGGGTAGCGTCTCTCGCTTACGGCCATACCACCCTGAACATGCCTGATCTTGAAAGCTAAGCAGAGTATGGTCTGGTTAGTACTTGGAAGGGAGACCACCTGGGAATACCAGGTGCTGTAAGCTTTTCTCACTTTCACTTTATACAGGGGGCGATCCACTTCACGATTAATTTAAATCTATCACTCCCCTTCCATTTTACTATTTTATATATATATATATATATATATATATATATATATATTCTCTCTTTCATAAAGGCAGCTTTTAGAAACCGTTTTACTCTAAATACTGCCTGGTAATTCTAGGTGCTGTAAGCTGTTCGTGCCTTTATTCCACCAGGGCGCGATCTTCTCACAAACTTGAAGACTGTCACTCCCCATTCACGTTTTACAACTTATTGTTAATGATAAAGAGACAGCTTTTTACACACAGTTTTAAACAAAGTACTGATATTATTCCTCTTCAACTGACCGCTTTGTTTTCTATGCAAAAACCACTTCGCCACAGAAGACTCGATATTATTGGCATAGCAAGTTCTGCTCTTCTCCTTTCAAAACTTGCTAAAAGCTGTATTTAAAAGAACAGATTGGACGGGGTAATTCACACCCTTCAATGCCAGCTTAATGTTTAGGTTTGTGGGAATCACAGAGGAATTAGGGATGGAAACTTCTTTGCTGGTGGTAGAAGCGGTCTGGTGAATTTTTAGAGAGAAGAGGCCGTCGATGTTTGAATGTAGAAAATTGTTCTGGCTGCAGCCTGCAGTATGGACTTGTTGGTGTGTGTAGCTCCCAGTGTTCTGACAGCGCAACGTTTTGGGGAAGCATGTGATTCAGCAGCTACCAGTGGGCTTCGTGCGGCGGAGATTTTGTGGCTGTTAGCAGAGTTGATAACAGAGGGTCGTTAAGAGAAGCCTGCATGCAGTAGGCAAAGGAGTAATGTTTGCTGGCGGGGGACGTGCGGCGATTAACCTGTGCGGTAGTGAAAAGGAGTTAAAGAGAAGGAAGTGTGCGGATGCGGAAAGAATGGAATAATTGTGGTAGGCTGCCGGCTGAGTAGTTTGGTGAATGTTTGGTGTGGGTCCGGCGCTGCCGATTGGATGGTGGGGCTGCAGTGTGAGTCAGATAAAAAAAAAAAAAAACATTAGTAGGATCCAATGGGACCAACTGGCATGTATAGAGGCGTGTAATGCAAAAGGGCTGTTTTTGGTAGCGTCTCTCGCTTATGGCCATGCCAGCCTGAACACGCCCGATCTCATCCGATCTCGGAAGCCAATCAGGGTAGGGTCTGGTTAGTACTTGAATGGGAGACCTCCTGGGAATACCAGGTGCTGTAAGCTTTTCTCACTTTTACTTTATACAGGGGGCGCTCCACTTCACGATTAATTTAAATCTAGCACTCCCCTTCCATTTTACTATTTTATATATATATATTTTTTCTCTCTTTCATAAAGCCAGCTTTTAGAAACCGTTTTACTCTAAATACTTCCTGGTAATTCTAGGTGCTGTAAGCTGTTTGTGCCTTTATTCCACCAGGGCGCGATCTTCTCACAAACTTGAAGACTGTCACTCCCCATTCACGTTTTACAACTTATTGTTAATGATAAAGAGACAGCTTTTTACACACAGTTTTAAACAAAGTACTGATATTATTCCTCTTCAACTGACCGCTTTGTTTTCTATGCAAAAACCACTTCGCCACAGAAGACTCGATATTATTGGCATAGCAAGTTCTGCTCTTCTCCTTTCAAAACTTGCTAAAAGCTGTATTTAAAAGAACAGATTGGCCGGGGTAATTCACACCCTTCAATGCCAGCTTAATGTTTATGTTAGTGGGAATCACAGAGGAATTAGGGATGGAAACTTCTTTGCTGGTGGTAGAAGCGGTCTGGTGAATTTTTAGAGAGAAGAGGCCGTCGATGTTTGAATGTAGAAAATAGTTCTGGCTGCAGCCTGCAGTATGGACTTGTTGGTGTGTGTAGCTCCCAGTGTTCTGACAGCGCGACGTTTTGGGGAATCATGTGATTCAGCAGCTACCAGTGGGCTTCGTGCGGCGGAGATTTTGAGGCTGTTAGCGGAGTTGATAACAGAGGGTCGTTAAGAGAAGCCTGCATGCAGTAGGCAAAGGAGTAATGTTTGCTGGCGGGGGACGTGCGGCGATTAACCTGTGCGGTAGTGAAAAGGAGTTAAAGAGAAGGAAGTGTGCGGATGCGGAAAGAATGGAATAATTGTGGTAGGCTGCCGGCTGAGTAGTTTGGTGAATGTTTGGTGTGGGTCCGGCGTTGCCGATTGGATGGTGGTGCTGCAGTGTGAGTCAGATAAAAAAAAAAAAAAAAACCAGGAGTAGGATCCAATGGGACTAACTGGCATGTATAGACGCGTGTAATGCAAAAGGGCTGTTTTTGGTTGCATCTCTCGCTTATGGCCATACCACCCTGAACACGCCCGATCTCGTCTGATCTTGGAAGCTAAGCAGGGTAGGGTCTGGTTAGTACTTGGATGGGAGACCACCTGGGAATACCAGGTGCTGTAAGCTTTTCTCACTTTTACTTTATACAGGGGGCGCTCCACTTCACAATTAATTTAAATCTATCACTCCCCTTCCATTTTACTATTTTATATATATATATTTTTTTTTTTTCTCTCATTCATAATGGCAGCTTTTAGAAACCGTTTTACTCTAAATACTTCCTGGTAATTCTAGGTGCTGTAAGCTGTTCGTGCCTTTATTCCACCAGGGCGCGATCTTCTCACAAACTTGAAGACTGTCACTCCCCATTCACGTTTTACAACTTATTGTTAATGATAAAGAGACAGCTTTTTACACACAGTTTTAAACAAAGTACTGATATTATTCCTCTTCAACTGACCGCTTTGTTTTCTATGCAAAAACCACTTCGCCACAGAAGACTCGATATTATTGGCATAGCAAGTTCTGCTCTTCTCCTTTCAAAACTTGCTAAAAGCTGTATTTAAAAGAACAGATTGGCCGGGGTAATTCACACCCTTCAATGCCAGCTTAATGTTTAGGTTAGTGGGAATCACAGAGGAATTAGGGATGGAAACTTCTTTGCTGGTGGTAGAAGCGGTCTGGTGAATTTTTAGAGAGAAGAGGCCGTCGATGTTTGAATGTAGAAAATTGTTCTGGCTGCAGCCTGCAGTATGGACTTGTTGGTGTGTGTAGCTCCCAGTGTTCTGACAGCGCGACGTTTTGGGGAAGCATGTGATTCAGCAGCTACCAGTGGGCTTCGTGCGGCGGAGATTTTGTGGCTGTTCGCGGAGTTGATAACAGAGGGTCGTTAAGAGAAGCCTACATGCAGTAGGCAAAGGAGTAATGTTTGCCGGCGTGGGACGTGCGGCGATTAACCTGTGCGGTAGTGAAAAGGAGTTAAAAAGAAGGAAGTGTGCGGATGCGGAAAGAATGGAATAATTGTGGTAGGCTGCCGGCTGAGTAGTTTGGTGAATGTTTGGTGTGGGTCCGGCGCTGCCGATTGGATGGTGGTGCTGCAGTGTGAGTCAGATAAAAAAAAAAAAAAAACCAGGAGTAGGATCCAATGGGACTAACTGGCATGTATAGACGCGTGTAATGCAAAAGGGCTGTTTTTGGTAGCATCTTTAGCTTACGGCCATACCACCCTGAACACGCCCGATCTCGTCTGATCTCGGAAGCTAAGCAGGGTAGGTTCTGGTTAGTACTTGGATGGGAGACCACCTGGGAATACCAGGTGCTGTAAGCTTTTCTCACTTTTACTTTATACAGGGGGCGCTCCACTTCACGATTAATTTAAATCTATCACTCCCCTTCCATTTTACTATTTTATATATATATATATTTTTTTCTCTTATTCATAAAGGCAGCTTTTACACACCGTTTTACTCTAAATACTTCCTGGTAATTCTAGGTGCTGTAAGCTGTTCGTGCCTTTATTCCACCAGGGCGCGATCTTCTCACAAACTTGAAGACTGTCACTCCCCATTCACGTTTTACAACTTATTGTTAATGATAAAGAGACAGCTTTTTACACACAGTTTTAAACAAAGTACTGATATTATTCCTCTTCAACTGACCGCTTTGTTTTCTATGCAAAAACCACTTCGCCACAGAAGACTCGATATTATTGGCATAGCAAGTTCTGCTCTTCTCCTTTCAAAACTTGCTAAAAGCTGTATTTAAAAGAACAGATTGGCCGGGGTAATTCACACCCTTCAATGCCAGCTTAATGTTTAGGTTAGTGGGAATCACAGAGGAATTAGGGATGGAAACTTCTTTGCTAGTGGTAGAAGCGGTCTGGTGAATTTTTAGAGAGAAGAGGCCGTCGATGTTTGAATGTAGAAAATAGTTCTGGCTGCAGCCTGCAGTATGGACTTGTTGGTGTGTGTAGCTCCCAGTGTTCTGACAGCGCGACGTTTTGGGGAAGCATGTGATTCAGCAGCTACCAGTGGGCTTCGTGCGGCGGAGATTTTGTGGCTGTTAGCGGAGTTGATAACAGAGGGTCGTTAAGAGAAGCCTGCATGCAGTAGGCAAAGGAGTAATGTTTGCCGGCGGGGGACGTGCGGCGATTAACCTGTGCGGTAGTGAAAAGGAGTTAAAAAGAAGGAAGTGTGCGGATGCGGAAAGAATGGAATAATTGTGGTAGGCTGCCGGCTGAGTAGTTTGGTGAATGTTTGGTGTGGGTCCGGCGCTGCCGATTGGATGGTGGAGCTGCAGTGTGAGTCAGATAAAAAAAAAAAAAGAACATTAGTAGGATCCAATGGGACCAACTGGCATGTATAGAGGCGTGTAATGCAAAAGGGCTGTTTTTGGTAGCGTCTCTCGCTTACGGCCATACCACCCTGAACACGCCCGATCTCATCTGATCTCGGAAGCCAAGCAAGGTAGGGTCTGGTTAGTACTTGGATGGGAGACCTCCTGGGCATACCAGGTGCTGTAAGCTTTTCTCACTTTTACTTTATACAGGGGGCGCTCCACTTCAAGATTAATATAAATCTAGCACTCCCCTTTCATTTTACTATTTTATATATATATATTTTTTCTCTCTTTCATAAAGCCAGCTTTTAGAAACCGTTTTACTCTAAATACTTCCTGGTAATTCTAGGTGCTGTAAGCTGTTCGTGCCTTTATTCCACCAGGGCGCGATCTTCTCACAAACTTGAAGACTGTCACTCCCCATTCACGTTTTACAACTTATTGTTAATGATAAAGAGACAGCTTTTTACACACAGTTTTAAACAAAGTACTGATATTATTCCTCTTCAACTGACCGCTTTGTTTTCTATGCAAAAACCACTTTGCCACAGAAGACTCGATATTATTGGCATAGCAAGTTCTGCTCTTCTCCTTTCAAAACTTGCTAAAAGCTGTATTTAAAAGAACAGATTGGCCGGGGTAATTCACACCCTTCAATGCCAGCTTAATGTTTAGGTTAGTGGGAATCACAGAGGAATTAGGGATGGAAACTTCTTTGCTGGTGGTAGAAGCGGTCTGGTGAATTTTTAGAGAGAAGAGGCCGTCGATGTTTGAATGTAGAAAATTGTTCTGGCTGCAGCCTGCAGTATGGACTTGTTGGTGTGTGTAGCTCCCAGTGTTCTGACAGCGCGACGTTTTGGGGAAGCATGTGATTCAGCAGCTACCAGTGGGCTTCGTGCAGCGGAGATTTTGTGGCTGTTAGCGGAGTTGATAACAGAGGGTCGTTAAGAGAAGCCTGCATGCAGTAGGCAAAGGAGTAATGTTTGCCGGCGGGGGACGTGCGGCGATTAACCTGTGCGGTAGTGAAAAGGAGTTAAAAAGAAGGAAGTGTGCGGATGCGGAAAGAATGGAATAATTGTGGTAGGCTGCCGGCTGAGTAGTTTGGTGAATGTTTGGTGTGGGTCCGGCGCTGCCGATTGGATGGTGGAGCTGCAGTGTGAGTCAGATAAAAAAAAAAAAAGAACATTAGTAGGATCCAATGGGACCAACTGACATGTATAGAGGCGTGTAATGCAAAAGGGCTGTTTTTGGTAGCATCTCTCGCTTACGGCCATACCACCCTGAACACGCCCGATCTCATCTGATCTCGGAAGCCAAGCAAGGTAGGGTTTGGTTAGTACTTGGATGGGAGACCTCCTGGGCATACCAGGTGCTGTAAGCTTTTCTCACTTTTACTTTATACAGGGGGCGCTCCACTTCACGATTAATATAAATCTAGCACTCCCCTTCCATTTTACTATTTTATATATATATTTTTTTTCTCTCTTTCATAAAGCCAGCTTTTAGAAACCGTTTTACTCTAAATACTGCCTGGTAATTCTAGGTGCTGTAAGCTCTTCGTGCCTTTATTCCACCAGGGCGCGATCTTCTCACAAACTTGAAGACTGTCACTCCCCATTCACGTTTTACAACTTATTGTTAATGATAAAGAGACATCTTTTTACACACAGTTTTAAACAAAGTACTGATATTATTCCTCTTCAACTGACCGCTTTGTTTTCTATGCAAAAACCACTTCGCCACAGAAGACTCGATATTATTGGCATAGCAAGTTCTGCTCTTCTCCTTTCAAAACTTGCTAAAAGCTGTATTTAAAAGAACAGATTGGCCGGGGTAATTCACACCCTTCAATGCCAGCTTAATGTTTAGGTTAGTGGGAATCACAGAGGAATTAGGTATGGAAACTTCTTTGCTGGTGGTAGAAGCGGTCTGGTGAATTTTTAGAGAGAAGAGGCCGTCGATGTTTGAATGTAGAATATTGTTCTAGCTGCAGCCTGCAGTATGGACTTGTTGGTGTGTGTAGCTCCCAGTGTTCTGACAGCGCGACGTTTTGGGGAAGCATGTGATTCAGCAGCTACCAGTGGGCTTCGTGCGGCGGAGATTTTGTGGCTGTTAGCGGAGTTGATAACAGAGGGTCGTTAAGAGAAGCCTGCATGCAGTAGGCAAAGGAGTAATGTTTGCCGGCGGGGGACGTGCGGCGATTAACCTGTGCGGTAGTGAAAAGGAGTTAAAAAGAAGGAAGTGTGCGGATGCGGAAAGAATGGAATAATTGTGGTAGGCTGCCGGCTGAGTAGTTTGGTGAATGTTTGGTGTGGGTCCGGCGCTGCCGATTGGATGGTGGGGCTGCAGTGTGAGTCAGATAAAAAAAAAAAAAAGAACATTAGTAGGATCCAATGGGACCAACTGGCATGTATAGAGGCGTGTAATGCAAAAGGGCTGTTTTTGGTAGCATCTCTCGCTTACGGCCATACCACCCTGAACACGCCCGATCTCGTCTGATCTCAGAAGCCAAGCAGGGTAGGGTCTGGTTAATACTTGGATGTGAGACCTCCTGGGCATACCAGGTGCTGTAAGCTTTTCTCACTTTTACTTTATACAGGGGGCGCTCCACTTCACGATTAATTTAAAACTAGCACTCCCCTTCCATTTTACTATTTTATATATATTTTTTTTTCTCTCTTTCATAAAGGCAGCTTTTAGAAACCGTTTTACTCTAAATACTTCCTGGTAATTCTAGGTGCTGTAAGCTGTTCGTGCCTTTATTCCACCAGGGCGCGATCTTCTCACAAACTTGAAGACTGTCACTCCCCATTCACGTTTTACAACTTATTGTTAATGATAAAGAGACAGCTTTTTACACACAGTTTTAAACAAAGTACTGATATTATTCCTCTTCAACTGACCGCTTTGTTTTCTATGCAAAAACCACTTCGCCACAGAAGACTCGATATTATTGGCATAGCAAGGTCTGCTCTTCTCCTCCTTTCAAAACTTGCTAAAAGCTGTATTTAAAAGAACAGATTGGCCGGGGTAATTCACACCCTTCAATGCCAGCTTAATGTTTAGGTTAGTGGGAATCACAGAGGAATTAGGGATGGAAACTTCTTTGCTGGTGGTAGAAGCGGTCTGGTGAATTTTTAGAGAGAAGAGGCCGTCGATGTTTGAATGTAGAAAATTGTTCTGGCTGCAGCCTGCAGTATGGACTTGTTGGTGTGTGTAGCTCCCAGTGTTCTGACAGCGCGACGTTTTGGGGAAGCATGTGATTCAGCAGCTACCAGTGGGCTTCGTGCGGCGGAGATTTTGTGGCTGTTAGCGGAGTTGATAACAGAGGGTCGTTAAGAGAAGCCTGCATGCAGTAGGCAAAGGAGTAATGTTTGCCGGCGGGGGACGTGCGGCGATTAACCTGTGCGGTAGTGAAAAGGAGTTAAAAAGAAGGAAGTGTGCGGATGCGGAAAGAATGGAATAATTGTGGTAGGCTGCCGGCTGAGTAGTTTGGTAAATGTTTGGTGTGGGTCCGGCGCTGCCGATTGGATGGTGGGGCTGCAGTGTGAGTCAGATAAAAAAAAAAAAAAGAACATTAGTAGGATCCAATGGGACCAACTGGCATGTATAGAGGCGTGTAATGCAAAAGGGCTGTTTTTGGTAGCATCTCTCGCTTACGGCCATACCACCCTGAACACGCCCGATCTCGTCTGATCTTGGAAGCTAAGCAGGGTAGGGTCTGGTTAGTACTTGGATGGGAGACCTCCTGGGCATACCAGGTGCTGTAAGCTTTTCTCACTTTTACTTTATACAGGGGGCGCTCCACTTCACGATTAATTTAAATCTAGCACTCCCCTTCCATTTTACTATTTTATATATATATTTTTTTTCTCTCTTTCATAAAGCCAGCTTTTAGAAACCGTTTTACTCTAAATACTGCCTGGTAATTCTAGGTGCTGTAAGCTCTTCGTGCCTTTATTCCACCAGGGCGCGATCTTCTCACAAACTTGAAGACTGTCACTCCCCATTCACGTTTTACAACTTATTGTTAATGATAAAGAGACAGCTTTTTACACACAGTTTTAAACAAAGTACTGATATTATTCCTCTTCAACTGACCGCTTTGTTTTCTATGCAAAAACCACTTCGCCACAGAAGACTCGATATTATTGGCATAGCAAGTTCTGCTCTTCTCCTTTCAAAACTTGCTAAAAGCTGTATTTAAAAGAACAGATTGGCCGGGGTAATTCACACCCTTCAATGCCAGCTTAATGTTTAGGTTAGTGGGAATCACAGAGGAATTAGGGATGGAAACTTCTTTGCTGGTGGTAGAAGCGGTCTGGTGAATTTTTAGAGAGAAGAGGCCGTCGATGTTTGAATGTAGAAAATTGTTCTAGCTGCAGCCTGCAGTATGGACTTGTTGGTGTGTGTAGCTCCCAGTGTTCTGACAGCGCGACGTTTTGGGGAAGCATGTGATTCAGCAGCTACCAGTGGGCTTCGTGCGGCGGAGATTTTGTGGCTGTTAGCGGAGTTGATAACAGAGGGTCGTTAAGAGAAGCCTGCATGCAGTAGGCAAAGGAGTAATGTTTGCCGGCGGGGGACGTGCGGCGATTAACCTGTGCGGTAGTGAAAAGGAGTTAAAAAGAAGGAAGTGTGCGGATGCGGAAAGAATGGAATAATTGTGGTAGGCTGCCGGCTGAGTAGTTTGGTGAATGTTTGGTGTGGGTCCGGCGCTGCCGATTGGATGGTGGGGCTGCAGTGTGAGTCAGATAAAAAAAAAAAAAAGAACATTAGTAGGATCCAATGGGACCAACTGGCATGTATAGAGGCGTGTAATGCAAAAGGGCTGTTTTTGGTAGCATCTCTCGCTTACGGCCATACCACCCTGAACACGCCCGATCTCGTCTGATCTCAGAAGCCAAGCAGGGTAGGGTCTGGTTAATACTTGGATGTGAGACCTCCTGGGCATACCAGGTGCTGTAAGCTTTTCTCACTTTTACTTTATACAGGGGGCGCTCCACTTCACGATTAATTTAAAACTAGCACTCCCCTTCCATTTTACTATTTTAAATATATTTTTTTTTCTCTCTTTCATAAAGCCAGCTTTTAGAAACCGTTTTACTCTAAATACTTCCTGGTAATTCTAGGTGCTGTAAGCTGTTCGTGCCTTTATTCCACCAGGGCGCGATCTTCTCACAAACTTGAAGACTGTCACTCCCCATTCACGTTTTACAACTTATTGTTAATGATAAAGAGACAGCTTTTTACACACAGTTTTAAACAAAGTACTGATATTATTCCTCTTCAACTGACCGCTTTGTTTTCTATGCAAAAACCACTTCGCCACAGAAGACTCGATATTATTGGCATAGCAAGGTCTGCTCTTCTCCTCCTTTCAAAACTTGCTAAAAGCTGTATTTAAAAGAACAGATTGGCCGGGGTAATTCACACCCTTCAATGCCAGCTTAATGTTTAGGTTAGTGGGAATCACAGAGGAATTAGGGATGGAAACTTCTTTGCTGGTGGTAGAAGCGGTCTGGTGAATTTTTAGAGAGAAGAGGCCGTCGATGTTTGAATGTAGAAAATTGTTCTGGCTGCAGCCTGCAGTATGGACTTGTTGGTGTGTGTAGCTCCCAGTGTTCTGACAGCGCGACGTTTTGGGGAAGCATGTGATTCAGCAGCTACCAGTGGGCTTCGTGCGGCGGAGATTTTGTGGCTGTTAGCGGAGTTGATAACAGAGGGTCGTTAAGAGAAGCCTGCATGCAGTAGGCAAAGGAGTAATGTTTGCCGGCGGGGGACGTGCGGCGATTAACCTGTGCGGTAGTGAAAAGGAGTTAAAAAGAAGGAAGTGTGCGGATGCGGAAAGAATGGAATAATTGTGGTAGGCTGCCGGCTGAGTAGTTTGGTAAATGTTTGGTGTGGGTCCGGCGCTGCCGATTGGATGGTGGGGCTGCAGTGTGAGTCAGATAAAAAAAAAAAAAAGAACATTAGTAGGATCCAATGGGACCAACTGGCATGTATAGAGGCGTGTAATGCAAAAGGGCTGTTTTTGGTAGCATCTCTCGCTTACGGCCATACCACCCTGAACACGCCCGATCTCGTCTGATCTTGGAAGCTAAGCAGGGTAGGGTCTGGTTAGTACTTGGATGGGAGACCTCCTGGGCATACCAGGTGCTGTAAGCTTTTCTCACTTTTACTTTATACAGGGGGCGCTCCACTTCACGATTAATTTAAATCTAGCACTCCCCTTCCATTTTACTATTTTATATATATATTTTTTTTCTCTCTTTCATAAAGCCAGCTTTTAGAAACCGTTTTACTCTAAATACTGCCTGGTAATTCTAGGTGCTGTAAGCTCTTCGTGCCTTTATTCCACCAGGGCGCGATCTTCTCATAAACTTGAAGACTGTCACTCCCCATTCACGTTTTACAACTTATTGTTAATGATAAAGAGACAGCTTTTTACACACAGTTTTAAACAAAGTACTGATATTATTCCTCTTCAACTGACCGCTTTGTTTTCTATGCAAAAACCACTTCGCCACAGAAGACTCGATATTATTGGCATAGCAAGTTCTGCTCTTCTCCTTTCAAAACTTGCTAAAAGCTGTATTTAAAAGAACAGATTGGCCGGGGTAATTCACACCCTTCAATGCCAGCTTAATGTTTAGGTTAGTGGGAATCACAGAGGAATTAGGGATGGAAACTTCTTTGCTGGTGGTAGAAGCGGTCTGGTGAATTTTTAGAGAGAAGAGGCCGTCGATGTTTGAATGTAGAAAATTGTTCTAGCTGCAGCCTGCAGTATGGACTTGTTGGTGTGTGTAGCTCCCAGTGTTCTGACAGCGCGACGTTTTGGGGAAGCATGTGATTCAGCAGCTACCAGTGGGCTTCGTGCGGCGGAGATTTTGTGGCTGTTAGCGGAGTTGATAACAGAGGGTCGTTAAGAGAAGCCTGCATGCAGTAGGCAAAGGAGTAATGTTTGCCGGCGGGGGACGTGCGGCGATTAATCTGTGCGGTAGTGAAAAGGAGTTAAAAAGAAGGAAGTGTGCGGATGCGGAAAGAATGGAATAATTGTGGTAGGCTGCCGGCTGAGTAGTTTGGTGAATGTTTGGTGTGGGTCCGGCGCTGCCGATTGGATGGTGGGGCTGCAGTGTGAGTCAGATAAAAAAAAAAAAAAGAACATTAGTAGGATCCAATGGGACCAACTGGCATGTATAGAGGCGTGTAATGCAAAAGGGCTGTTTTTGGTAGCATCTCTCGCTTACGGCCATACCACCCAGAACACGCCCGATCTCGTCTGATCTCAGAAGCCAAGCAGGGTAGGGTCTGGTTAGTACTTGGATGTGAGACCTCCTGGGCATACCAGGTGCTGTAAGCTTTTCTCACTTTTACTTTATACAGGGGGCGCTCCACTTCACGATTAATTTAAAACTAGCACTCCCCTTCCATTTTACTATTTTAAATATATTTTTTTTTCTCTCTTTCATAAAGCCAGCTTTTAGAAACCGTTTTACTCTAAATACTTCCTGGTAATTCTAGGTGCTGTAAGCTGTTCGTGCCTTTATTCCACCAGGGCGCGATCTTCTCACAAACTTGAAGACTGTCACTCCCCATTCACGTTTTACAACTTATTGTTAATGATAAAGAGACAGCTTTTTACACACAGTTTTAAACAAAGTACTGATATTATTCCTCTTCAACTGACCGCTTTGTTTTCTATGCAAAAACCACTTTGCCACAGAAGACTCGATATTATTGGCATAGCAAGTTCTGCTCTTCTCCTTTCAAAACTTGCTAAAAGCTGTATTTAAAAGAACAGATTGGCCGGGGTAATTCACACCCTTCAATGCCAGCTTAATGTTTAGGTTAGTGGGAATCACAGAGGAATTAGGGATGGAAACTTCTTTGCTGGTGGTAGAAGCGGTCTGGTGAATTTTTAGAGAGAAGAGGCCGTCGATGTTTGAATGTAGAAAATTGTTCTGGCTGCAGCCTGCAGTATGGACTTATTGGTGTGTGTAGCTCCCAGTGTTCTGACAGCGCGACGTTTTGGGGAAGCATGTGATTCAGCAGCTACCAGTGGGCTTCGTGCGGCGGAGATTTTGTGGCTGTTAGCGGAGTTGATAACAGAGGGTCGTTAAGAGAAGCCTGCATGCAGTAGGCAAAGGAGTAATGTTTGCCGGCGGGGGACGTGCGGCGATTAACCTGTGCGGTAGTGAAAAGGAGTTAAAAAGAAGGAAGTGTGCGGATGCGGAAAGAATGGAATAATTGTGGTAGGCTGCCGGCTGAGTAGTTTGGTGAATGTTTGGTGTGGGTCCGGCGCTGCCGATTGGATGGTGGGGCTGCAGTGTGAGTCAGATAAAAAAATAAAAAACCAGGAGTTGGATCCAATGGGACTAACTGGCATGTATAGACGCATGTAATGCAAAAGGGCTGTTTTTGGTAGCATCTCTCGCTTACGGCCATACCACCCTGAACACGCCCGATCTCGTCTGATCTCGGAAGCTAAGCAGCGTAGGGTCTGGTTAGTACTTGGATGGGAGACCACCTGGGAATACCAGGTGCTGTAAGCTTTTCTCATTTTTACTTTATACCGGGGGCGCTCCACTTCACGATTAATTTAAATCTATCACTCCCCTTCCATTTTACTATTTTATATATATATATTTTTTTTTCTCTCATTCATAAAGGCAGCTTTTAGAAACCGTTTTACTCTAAATACTTCCTGGTAATTCTAGGTGCTGTAAGCTGTTCGTGCCTTTATTCCACCAGGGCGCGATCTTCTCACAAACTTGAAGACTGTCACTCCCCATTCACGTTTTACAACTTATTGTTAATGATAAAGAGACAGCTTTTTACACACAGTTTTAAACAAAGTACTGATATTATTCCTCTTCAACTGACCGCTTTGTTTTCTATGCAAAAACCACTTCGCCACAGAAGACTCGATATTATTGGCATAGCAAGTTCTGCTCTTCTCCTTTCAAAACTTGCTAAAAGCTGTATTTAAAAGAACAGATTGGCCGGGGTAATTCACACCCTTCAATGCCAGCTTAATGTTTAGGTTAGTGGGAATCACAGAAGAATTAGGGATGGAAACTTCTTTGCTGGTGGTAGAAGCGGTCTGGTGAATTTTTAGAGAGAAGAGGCCGTCGATGTTTGAATGTAGAAAATTGTTCTGGCTGCAGCCTGCAGTATGGACTTGTTGGCGTGTATAGCTCCCAGTGTTCTGACAGCGCGACGTTTTGGGGAAGCATGTGATTCAGCAGCTACCAGTGGGCTTCGTGCGGCGGAGATTTTGTGGCTGTTAGCGGAGTTGATAACAGAGGGTCGTTAAGAGAAGCCTGCATGCAGTAGGCAAAGGAGTAATGTTTGCCGGCGGGGGACGTGCGGCGATTAACCTGTGCGGTAGTGAAAAGGAGTTAAAAAGAAGGAAGTGTGCGGATGCGGAAAGAATGGAATAATTGTGGTAGGCTGCCGGCTGAGTAGTTTGGTGAATGTTTGGTGTGGGTCCGGCGCTGCCGATTGGATGGTGGGGCTGCAGTGTGAGTCAGATAAAAAAAATAAAAAACCAGGAGTTGGATCCAATGGGACTAACTGGCATGTATAGACGCGTGTAATGCAAAAGGGTTGTTTTTGGTAGCATCTCTCGCTTACGGCCATACCACCCTGAACACGCCCGATCTCATCTGATCTCGGAAGCTAAGCAGGGTAGGGTCTGGTTAGTACTTGGATGGGAGACCACCTGGGAATACCAGGTGCTGTAAGCTTTTCTCATTTTTACTTTATACAGGGGGCGCTCCACTTCACGATTAATTTAAATCTATCACTCCCCTTCCATTTTACTATTTTATATATATATATTTTTTTTTCTCTCATTCATAAAGGCAGCTTTTAGAAACCGTTTTACTCTAAATACTTCCTGGTAATTCTAGGTGCTGTAAGCTGTTCGTGCCTTTATTCCACCAGGGCGCGATCTTCTCACAAACTTGAAGACTGTCACTCCCCATTCACGTTTTACAACTTATTGTTAATGATAAAGAGACAGCTTTTTACACACAGTTTTAAACAAAGTACTGATATCATTCCTCTTCAACTGACCGCTTTGTTTTCTATGCAAAAACCACTTTGCCACAGAAGACTCGATATTATTGGCATAGCAAGTTCTGCTCTTCTCCTTTCAAAACTTGCTAAAAGCTGTATTTAAAAGAACAGATTGGCCGGGGTAATTCACACCCTTCAATGCCAGCTTAATGTTTAGGTTAGTGGGAATCACAGAGGAATTAGGGATGGAAACTTCTTTGCTGGTGGTAGAAGCGGTCTGGTGAATTTTTAGAGAGAAGAGGCCGTCGATGTTTGAATGTAGAAAATTGTTCTGGCTGCAGCCTGCAGTATGGACTTATTGGTGTGTGTAGCTCCCAGTGTTCTGACAGCGCGACGTTTTGGGGAAGCATGTGATTCAGCAGCTACCAGTGGGCTTCGTGCGGCGGAGATTTTGTGGCTGTTAGCGGAGTTGATAACAGAGGGTCGTTAAGAGAAGCCTGCATGCAGTAGGCAAAGGAGTAATGTTTGCCGGCGGGGGACGTGCGGCGATTAACCTGTGCGGTAGTGAAAAGGAGTTAAAAAGAAGGAAGTGTGCGGATGCGGAAAGAATGGAATAATTGTGGTAGGCTGCCGGCTGAGTAGTTTGGTGAATGTTTGGTGTGGGTCCGGCGCTGCCGATTGGATGGTGGGGCTGCAGTGTGAGTCAGATAAAAAAAATAAAAAACCAGGAGTTGGATCCAATGGGACTAACTGGCATGTATAGACGCGTGTAATGCAAAAGGGCTGTTTTTGGTAGCATCTCTCGCTTACGGCCATACCACCCTGAACACGCCCGATCTCATCTGATCTCGGAAGCTAAGCAGGGTAGGGTCTGGTTAGTACTTGGATGGGAGACCACCTGGGAATACCAGGTGCTGTAAGCTTTTCTCATTTTTACTTTATACAGGGGGCGCTCCACTTCACGATTAATTTAAATCTATCACTCCCCTTCCATTTTACTATTTTATATATATTTATTTTTTTTCTCTCATTCATAAAGGCAGCTTTTAGAAACCGTTTTACTCTAAATACTTCCTGGTAATTCTAGGTGCTGTAAGCTGTTCGTGCCTTTATTCCACCAGGGCGCGATCTTCTCACAAACTTGAAGACTGTCACTCCCCATTCACGTTTTACAACTTATTGTTAATGATAAAGAGACAGCTTTTTACACACAGTTTTAAACAAAGTACTGATATCATTCCTCTTCAACTGACCGCTTTGTTTTCTATGCAAAAACCACTTTGCCACAGAAGACTCGATATTATTGGCATAGCAAGTTCTGCTCTTCTCCTTTCAAAACTTGCTAAAAGCTGTATTTAAAAGAACAGATTGGCCGGGGTAATTCACACCCTTCAATGCCAGCTTAATGTTTAGGTTAGTGGGAATCACAGAGGAATTAGGGATGGAAACTTCTTTGCTGGTGGTAGAAGCGGTCTGGTGAATTTTTAGAGAGAAGAGGCCGTCGATGTTTGAATGTAGAAAATTGTTCTGGCTGCAGCCTGCAGTATGGACTTATTGGTGTGTGTAGCTACCAGTGTTCTGACAGCGCGACGTTTTGGGGAAGCATGTGATTCAGCAGCTACCAGTGGGCTTCGTGCGGCGGAGATTTTGTGGCTGTTAGCGGAGTTGATAACAGAGGGTCGTTAAGAGAAGCCTGCATGCAGTAGGCAAAGGAGTAATGTTTGCCGGCGGGGGACGTGCGGCGATTAACCTGTGCGGTAGTGAAAAGGAGTTAAAAAGAAGGAAGTGTGCGGATGCGGAAAGAATGGAATAATTGTGGTAGGCTGCCGGCTGAGTAGTTTGGTGAATGTTTGGTGTGGGTCCGGCGCTGCCGATTGGATGGTGGGGCTGCAGTGTGAGTCAGATAAAAAAAATAAAAAACCAGGAGTTGGATCCAATGGGACTAACTGGCATGTATAGACGCGTGTAATGCAAAAGGGCTGTTTTTGGTAGCATCTCTCGCTTACGGCCATACCACCCTGAACACGCCCGATCTCATCTGATCTCGGAAGCTAAGCAGGGTAGGGTCTGGTTAGTACTTGGATGGGAGACCACCTGGGAATACCAGGTGCTGTAAGCTTTTCTCATTTTTACTTTATACAGGGGGCGCTCCACTTCACGATTAATTTAAATCTATCACTCCCCTTCCATTTTACTATTTTATATATATATTTTTTTTTTCTCTCATTCATAAAGGCAGCTTTTAGAAACCGTTTTACTCTAAATACTTCCTGGTAATTCTAGGTGCTGTAAGCTGTTAGTGCCTTTATTCCACCAGGGCGCGATCTTCTCACAAACTTGAAGACTGTCACTCCCCATTCACGTTTTACAACTTATTGTTAATGATAAAGAGACAGCTTTTTACACACAGTTTTAAACAAAGTACTGATATCATTCCTCTTCAACTGACCGCTTTGTTTTCTATGCAAAAACCACTTTGCCACAGAAGACTCGATATTATTGGCATAGCAAGTTCTGCTCTTCTCCTTTCAAAACTTGCTAAAAGCTGTATTTAAAATAACAGATTGGCCGGGGTAATTCACACCCTTCAATGCCAGCTTAATGTTTAGGTTAGTGGGAATCACAGAGGAATTAGGGATGGAAACTTCTTTGCTGGTGGTAGAAGCGGTCTGGTGAATTTTTAGAGAGAAGAGGCCGTCGATGTTTGAATGTAGAAAATTGTTCTGGCTGCAGCCTGCAGTATGGACTTATTGGTGAGTGTAGCTCCCAGTGTTCTGACAGCGCGACGTTTTGGGGAAGCATGTGATTCAGCAGCTACCAGTGGGCTTCGTGCGGCGAAGATTTTGTGGCTGTTAGCGGAGTTGATAACAGAGGGTCGTTAAGAGAAGCCTGCATGCAGTAGGCAAAGGAGTAATGTTTGCCGGCGGGGGACGTGCGGCGATTAACCTGTGCGTTAGTGAAAAGGAGTTAAAAAGAAGGAAGTGTGCGGATGCGGAAAGAATGGAATAATTGTGGTAGGCTGCCGGCTGAGTAGTTTGGTGAATGTTTGGTGTGGGTCCGGCGCTGCCGATTGGATGGTGGGGCTGCAGTGTGAGTCAGATAAAAAAAATAAAAAACCAGGAGTTGGATCCAATGGGACTAACTGGCATGTATAGACGCGTGTAATGCAAAAGGGCTGTTTTTGGTAGCATCTCTCGCTTACGGCCATACCACCCTGAACACGCCCGATCTCGTCTGATCTCGGAAGCTAAGCAGGGTAGGGTCTGGTTAGTACTTGGATGGGAGACCACCTGGGAATACCAGGTGCTGTAAGCTTTTCTCACTTTTACTTTATACAGGGGGCGCTCCACTTCACGATTAATTTAAATCTATCACTCCCCTTCCATTTTACTATTTTATATATATTATTTTTTTTTCTCTCATTCATAAAGGCAGCTTTTAGAAACCGTTTTACTCTAAATACTTCCTGGTAATTCTAGGTGCTGTAAGCTGTTCGTGCCTTTATTCCACCAGGGCGCGATCTTCTGACAATCTTGAAGACTGTCACTCCACATTCACGTTTTACAACTTATTGTTAATAATAAAGAGACAGCTTTTTACACACAGTTTTAAACAAAGTACTGATATAATTCCTCTTCAACTCACCACTTTGTTTTCTATGCAAAAACCACTTCGCCACAGAAGACTCGATATTATTGGCATATTATCTGCTCTTCTCCTCCTTTCAAAACTTGCTAAAAGCTGTATTTAAAAGAACAGATTGGCCGGGGTAATTCACACCCTTCAATGCCAGCTTAATGTTTAGGTTAGTTGGAATCACAGAGGAATTAGGGATGGAAACTTCTTTGCTGGTGGTAGAAGCGGTCTGGTGAATTTTTAGAGAGAAGAGGCCGTCGATGTTTGAATGTAGAAAATTGTTCTGGCTGCAGCCTGCAGTATGGACTTATTGGTGTGTGTAGCTCCCAGTGTTCTGACAGCGCGACGTTTTGGGGAAGCATGTGATTCAGCAGCTACCAGTGGGCTTCGTGCGGCGGAGATTTTGTGGCTGTTAGCGGAGTTGATTACAGAGGGTCGTTAAGAGAAGCCTGCATGAGGTAGGCAAAGGAGTAATGTTTGCCGTCGGGGGACGTGCGGCGATTAACCTGTGCGGTAGTGAAAAGGAGTTAAAAAGAAGGAAGTGTGCGGATGCGGAAAGAATGGAATAATTGTGGTAGGCTGCCGGCTGAGTAGTTTGGTGAATGTTTGGTGTGGGTCCGGCGCTGCCGATTGGATGGTGGGGCTGCAGTGTGAGTCAGATAAAAAAAATAAAAAACCAGGAGTTGGATCCAATGGGACTAACTGGCATGTATAGACGCGTGTAATGCAAAAGGGCTGTTTTTGGTAGCATCTCTCGCTTACGGCCATACCACCCTGAACACGCCCGATCTCGTCTGATCTCGGAAGCTAAGCAGGGTAGGGTCTGGTTAGTACTTGGATGGGAGACCACCTGGGAATACCAGGTGCTGTAAGCTTTTCTCATTTTTACTTTATACAGGGGGTGCTCCACTTCACGATTAATTTAAATCTATCACTCCCCTTCCATTTTACTATTTTATATATATATATTTTTTTTCTCTCATTCATAAAGGCAGCTTTTAGAAACCGTTTTACTCTAAATACTTCCTGGTAATTCTAGGTGCTGTAAGCTGTTCGTGCCTTTATTCCACCAGGGCGCGATCTTCTCACAAACTTGAAGACTGTCACTCCCATTCACGTTTTACAACTTATTGTTAATGATAAAGAGACAGCTTTTTACACACAGTTTTAAACAAAGTACTGATATAATTCCTCTTCAACTCACCACTTTGTTTTCTATGCAAAAACCACTTCGCCACAGAAGACTCGATATTATTGGCATAGCAAGTTCTGCTCTTCTCCTTTCAAAACTTGCTAAAAGCTGTATTTAAAAGAGCAGGTTGGCCGGGGTAATTCACACCCTTCAATGCCAGATTAATGTTTAGGTTAGTGGGAATCACAGAGGAATTAGGGATGGAAACTTCTTTGCTGGTGGTAGAAGCGGTCTGGTGAATTTTTAGAGAGAAGAGGCCGTCGATGTTTGAATGTAGAAAATTGTTCTGGCTGCAGCCTGCAGTATGGACTTATTGGTGTGTGTAGCTCCCAGTGTTCTGACAGCGCGACGTTTTGGGGAAGCATGTGATTCAGCAGCTACCAGTGGGCTTCGTGCGGCGGAGATTTTGTGGCTGTTAGCGGAGTTGATAACAGAGGGTCGTTAAGAGAAGCCTGCATGCAGTAGGCAAAGGAGTAATGTTTGCCGGCGGGGGACGTGCGGCGATTAACCTGTGCGGTAGTGAAAAGGAGTTAAAAAGAAGGAAGTGTGCGGATGCGGAAAGAATGGAATAATTGTGGTAGGCTGCCGGCTGAGTAGTTTGGTGAATGTTTGGTGTGGGTCCGGCGCTGCCGATTGGATGGTGGGGCTGCAGTGTGAGTCAGATAAAAAAAATAAAAAACCAGGAGTTGGATCCAATGGGACTAACTGGCATGTATAGACGCGTGTAATGCAAAAGGGTTGTTTTTGGTAGCATCTCTCGCTTACGGCCATACCACCCTGAACACGCCCGATCTCATCTGATCTCGGAAGCTAAGCAGGGTAGGGTCTGGTTAGTACTTGGATGGGAGACCACCTGGGAATACCAGGTGCTGTAAGCTTTTCTCATTTTTACTTTATACAGGGGGCGCTCCACTTCACGATTAATTTAAATCTATCACTCCCCTTCCATTTTACTATTTTATATATATATATTTTTTTTTCTCTCATTCATAAAGGCAGCTTTTAGAAACCGTTTTACTCTAAATACTTCCTGGTAATTCTAGGTGCTGTAAGCTGTTCGTGCCTTTATTCCACCAGGGCGCGATCTTCTCACAAACTTGAAGACTGTCACTCCCCATTCACGTTTTACAACTTATTGTTAATGATAAAGAGACAGCTTTTTACACACAGTTTTAAACAAAGTACTGATATCATTCCTCTTCAACTGACCGCTTTGTTTTCTATGCAAAAACCACTTTGCCACAGAAGACTCGATATTATTGGCATAGCAAGTTCTGCTCTTCTCCTTTCAAAACTTGCTAAAAGCTGTATTTAAAAGAACAGATTGGCCGGGGTAATTCACACCCTTCAATGCCAGCTTAATGTTTAGGTTAGTGGGAATCACAGAGGAATTAGGGATGGAAACTTCTTTGCTGGTGGTAGAAGCGGTCTGGTGAATTTTTAGAGAGAAGAGGCCGTCGATGTTTGAATGTAGAAAATTGTTCTGGCTGCAGCCTGCAGTATGGACTTATTGGTGTGTGTAGCTCCCAGTGTTCTGACAGCGCGACGTTTTGGGGAAGCATGTGATTCAGCAGCTACCAGTGGGCTTCGTGCGGCGGAGATTTTGTGGCTGTTAGCGGAGTTGATAACAGAGGGTCGTTAAGAGAAGCCTGCATGCAGTAGGCAAAGGAGTAATGTTTGCCGGCGGGGGACGTGCGGCGATTAACCTGTGCGGTAGTGAAAAGGAGTTAAAAAGAAGGAAGTGTGCGGATGCGGAAAGAATGGAATAATTGTGGTAGGCTGCCGGCTGAGTAGTTTGGTGAATGTTTGGTGTGGGTCCGGCGCTGCCGATTGGATGGTGGGGCTGCAGTGTGAGTCAGATAAAAAAAATAAAAAACCAGGAGTTGGATCCAATGGGACTAACTGGCATGTATAGACGCGTGTAATGCAAAAGGGCTGTTTTTGGTAGCATCTCTCGCTTACGGCCATACCACCCTGAACACGCCCGATCTCATCTGATCTCGGAAGCTAAGCAGGGTAGGGTCTGGTTAGTACTTGGATGGGAGACCACCTGGGAATACCAGGTGCTGTAAGCTTTTCTCATTTTTACTTTATACAGGGGGCGCTCCACTTCACGATTAATTTAAATCTATCACTCCCCTTCCATTTTACTATTTTATATATATATATTTTTTTTCTCTCATTCATAAAGGCAGCTTTTAGAAACCGTTTTACTCTAAATACTTCCTGGTAATTCTAGGTGCTGTAAGCTGTTAGTGCCTTTATTCCACCAGGGCGCGATCTTCTCACAAACTTGAAGACTGTCACTCCCCATTCACGTTTTACAACTTATTGTTAATGATAAAGAGACAGCTTTTTACACACAGTTTTAAACAAAGTACTGATATCATTCCTCTTCAACTGACCGCTTTGTTTTCTATGCAAAAACCACTTTGCCACAGAAGACTCGATATTATTGGCATAGCAAGTTCTGCTCTTCTCCTTTCAAAACTTGCTAAAAGCTGTATTTAAAAGAACAGATTGGCCGGGGTAATTCACACCCTTCAATGCCAGCTTAATGTTTAG
>NC_064534.1:41794456-41834456 GCF_023856365.1 Brienomyrus brachyistius
TGTTCTGGCTGCAGCCTGCAGTATGGACTTGTTGGCGTGTATAGCTCCCAGTGTTCTGACAGCGCGACGTTTTGGGGAAGCATGTGATTCAGCAGCTACCAGTGGGCTTCGTGCGGCGGAGATTTTGTGACTGTTAGCGGAGTTGATAACAGAGGGTCTTTAAGAGAAGCCTGCATGCGGTAGGCAAATGAGTAATGTTTGCCGGCGGGGGACGTGCGGCGATTAACCTGTGCGGTAGTGAAAAGGAGTTAAAAATAAGGAAGTGTGCGGATGCGGAAAGAATGGAATAATTGTGGTAGGCTGCCGGCTGAGTAGTTTGGTGAATGTTTGGTGTGGGTCCGGCGCTGCCGATTGGATGGTGGGGCTGCAGTGTGAGTCAGATAAAAAAAATAAAAAACAGGAGTAGGATCCAATGGGACTAACTGGCATGTATAGAGGCGTGTAATGCAAAAGGGCTGTTTTTGTTCACAGCTCTCGTTTATGGCCATACCACCCTGAACACGCCCGATCTCGTCTGATCTCGGAAGCTAAGCGGGGTAGGGTCTGGTTAGTACTTGGATGGGAGACTGCCTGGGAATACCACGTGCTGTAAGCTTTTCTCACTTTTACTTTATACAGGGGGCACTCCACCTCACGATTAATTTAAATCTATCACTCCCCTTCCATTTTACTATTTTATATATTTCTTTTTTCTCTCATTCATAAAGGCAGCTTTTACACACGTTTTACTCTAAATACTGCCTGGTAATTCTAGGTGCTGTAAGCTGTTCGTGCCTTTATTCCACCAGGGCGCGATCTTCTCACAAACTTGAAGACTGTCACTCCCCATTCACGTTTTACAACTTATTGTTAATGATAAAGAGACAGCTTTTTACACACAGTTTTAAACAAAGTACTGATATTATTCCTCTTCAACTGACCGCTTTGTTTTCTATGCAAAAACCACTTCGCCACAGAAGACTCGATATTATTGGCATAGCAAGTTCTGCTCTTCTCCTTTCAAAACTTACTAAAAGCTGTATTTAAAAGAACAGATTGGCCGGGGTAATTCACACCCTTCAATGCCAGCTTAATGTTTAGGTTAGTGGGAATCACAGAGGAATTAGGGATGGAAACTTCTTTGCTGGTGGTAGAAGCGGTCTGGTGAATTTTTAGAGAGAAGAGGCCGTCGATGTTTGAATGTAGAAAATTGTTCTGGCTGTAGCCTGCAGTATGGACTTGTTGGTGTGTGTAGCTCCCAGTGTTCTGACAGCGCGACGTTTTGGGGAAGCATGTGATTCAGCAGCTACCAGTGGGCTTCGTGCGGCGGAGATTTTGTGGCTGTTAGCGGAGTTGATAACAGAGGGTTGTTAAGAGAAGCCTGCATGAGGTAGGCAAAGGAGTAATGTTTGCCGGCGGGGGACGTGCGGCAATTAACCTGTGCGGTAGTGAAAAGGAGTTAAAGAGAAGGAAGTGTGCGGATGCGGAAAGAATGGAATAATTGTGGTAGGCTGCCGGATGAGTAGTTTGGTGAATGTTTGGTGTGGGTCCGGTGCTGCCGATTGGATGGTGGTGCTGCAGTGTGAGTCAGATAAAAAAAAAAAAAACAGGAGTAGGATCCAATGGGAATAACTGGCATGTATAGACGCGTGTAATGCAAAAGGGCTATTTTTGGTAGCGTTTCTCGCTTACGGCCATACCACCCTGAACGCGCCCGATCTCGTCTTATCTCGGAAGCTAAGCCGGGTAGGGTCTGGTTAGTACTTGGATGGGAGACCGCCTGGGAATACCAGGTGCTGTAAGCATTTCTCAGTTTTACTTTATACAGGGGGCGCTCCACTTCACGATTAATTTAAATCTAGCACTCCCCTTCCATTTTACTATTTTATATATATATATTTTTTCTCTCATTCATAAAGGCAGCTTTTACACACCGTTTTACTCTAAATACTGCCTGGTAATTCTAGGTGCTGTAAGCTGTTCGTGCCTTTATTCCACCAGGGCGCGATCTTCTCACAAACTTGAAGACTGTCACTCCCCATTCACGTTTTACAACTTATTGTTAATGATAAAGAGACAGCTTTTTACACACAGTTTTAAACAAAGTACTGATATAATTCCTCTTCAACTCACCGCTTTGTTTTCTATGCAAAAACCACTTCATCACAAAAGACTCGATATTATTGGCATAGCAAGGTCTGCTCTTCTCCTCCTTTCAAAACTTGCTAAAAGCTGTATTTAAAAGAACAGATTGGCCGGGGTAATTCACACCCTTCAATGCCAGCTTAATGTTTAGGTTAGTGGGAATCACAGAGGAATTAGGGATGGAAACTTCTTTGCTGGTGGTAGAAGCGGTCTGGTGAATTTTTAGAGAGAAGAGGCCGTCGATGTTTGAATGTAGAAAATTGTTCTGGCTGCAGCCTGCAGTATGGACTTGTTGGTGTGTGTAGCTCCCAGTGTTCTGACAGCGCAACGTTTTGGGGAAGCATGTGATTCAGCAGCTACCAGTGGGCTTCGTGCGGCGGAGATTTTGTGGCTGTTAGCGGAGTTGATAACAGAGGGTCGTTAAGAGAAGCCTGCATGCAGTAGGCAAAGGAGTAATGTTTGCCGGCGGGGGACGTGCGGCGATTAACCTGTGCGGTAGTGAAAAGGACTTAAAGAGAAGGAAGTGTGCGGATGCGGAAAGAATGGAATAATTGTGGTAGGCTGCCGGCTGAGTAGTTTGGTGAATGTTTGGTGTGGGTGCGGCGCTGCCGATTGGATGGTGGTGCTGCAGTGTGAGTCAGATAAAAAAAAAAAAAACAGGAGTAGGATCCAATGGGACTAACTGGCATGTATAGAGGCGTGTAATGCAAAAGGGCTGTTTTTGGTAGTGTCTCTCGCTTATGGCCATACCACCCTGAACATGCCTGATCTTGGAAGCTAAGCAGGGTAGGGTCTGGTTAGTACTTGGATGGGAGACTGCCTGGGAATACCACGTGCTGTAAGCTTTTCTCACTTTTACTTTATACAAGGGGCGCTCCACTTCACGATTAATTTAAATCTATCACTCCCCTTCCATTTTACTATTTTATATATTTTTTTTTTCTCTCATTCATAAAGGCAGCCTTTACACACCGTTTTACTCTAAATACTGCCTGGTAATTCTAGGTGCTGTGAGCTGTTCGTGCCTTTATTCCACCAGGGCGCGATCTTCTGACAAACTTGAAGACTGTCACTCCACATTCACGTTTTACAACTTATTGTTAATAATAAAGAGACAGCTTTTTACACACAGTTTTAAACAAAGTACTGATATAATTCCTCTTAAACTCACCGCTTTGTTTTCTATGCAAAAACCACTTCGCCACAGAATATTCGATATTATTGGCATATTATCTGCTCTTCTCCTCCTTTCAAAACTTGCTAAAAGCTGTATTTAAAAGAGCAGGTTGGCCGGGGTAATTCACACCCTTCAATGCCAGCTCAATGTTTAGGTTAGTGGGAATCACAGAAGAATTAGGGATGAAAACTTCTTTGCTGGTGGTAGAAGCGGTCTGGTGAATTTTTAGAGAGAAGAGGCCGTCGATGTTTGAATGTAGAAAATTGTTCTGGCTGCAGCCTGCAGTATGGACTTGTTGGTGTGTGTAGCTCCCAGTGTTCTGACAGCGCGACGTTTTGGGGAAGCATGTGATTCAGCAGCTACCAGTGGGCTTCGTGCGGCGGAGATTTTGTGGCTGTTAGCGGAGTTGATAACAGAGGGTCGTTAAGAGAAGCCTGCATGAGGTAGGCAAAGGAGTAATGTTTGCCGTCGGGGGACGTGCGGCGATTAACCTGTGCGGTAGTGAAAAGGACTTAAAGAGAAGGAAGTGTGCGGATGCGGAAAGAATGGAATAATTGTGGTAGGCTGCCGGCTGAGTAGTTTGGTGAATGTTTGG
Organism: Brienomyrus brachyistius; assembly: GCF_023856365.1. Taxonomy (NCBI): domain Eukaryota; kingdom Metazoa; phylum Chordata; class Actinopteri; order Osteoglossiformes; family Mormyridae; genus Brienomyrus; species Brienomyrus brachyistius. The sequence goes on from NC_064534.1 coordinate 41,798,353, forward strand.
TGTGGGTCCGGCGCTGCCGATTGGATGGTGGGGCTGCAGTGTGAGTCAGATAAAAAAAAAAAAAACATTAGTAGGATCCAATGGGACCAACTGGCATGTATAGAGGCGTGTAATGCAAAAGGGCTGTTTTTGGTAGCGTCTCTCGCTTATGGCCATGCCAGCCTGAACACGCCCGATCTCATCGGATCTCGGAAGCCAATCAGGGTAGGGTCTGGTTAGTACTTGGATGGGAGACCTCCTGGGAATACCAGGTGCTGTAAGCTTTTCTCACTTTTACTTTATACAGGGGGCACTCCACTTCACGATTAATTTAAATCTATCACTCCCCTTACGTTTTACTATTTTATATATATATTTTTTTTCGCTCATTCATAAAGGCAGCTTTTGCACACCGTTTAACTCTAAATACTGCCTGGTAATTCTAGGTGCTGTAAGCTGTTCGTGCCTTTCTTCCACCAGGGCGCGATCTTCTCACAAACTTGAAGACTGTCACTCCCCATTCACGTTTTACAACTTATTGTTAATGATAAAGAGACAGCTTTTTACACACAGTTTTAAACAAAGTACTGATATTATTCCTCTTCAACTGACCGCTTTGTTTTCTATGCAAAAACCACTTCGCCACAGAAGACTCGATATTATTGGCATAGCAAGTTCTGCTCTTCTCCTTTCAAAACTTGCTAAAAGCTGTATTTAAAAGAACAGATTGGCCGGGGTAATTCACACCCTTCAATGCCAGCTTAATGTTTAGGTTAGTGGGAATCACAGAGGAATTAGGGATGGAAACTTCTTTGCTGGTGGTAGAAGCGGTCTGGTGAATTTTTAGAGAGAAGAGGCCGTCGATGTTTGAATGTAGAAAATTGTTCTGGCTGCAGCCTGCAGTATGGACTTGTTGGTGTGTGTAGCTCCCAGTGTTCTGACAGCGCAACGTTTTGGGGAAGCATGTGATTCAGCAGCTACCAGTGGGCTTCGTGCGGCGGAGATTTTGTGGCTGTTAGCGGAGTTGATAACAGAGGGTCGTTAAGAGAAGCCTGCATGCAGTAGGCAAAGGAGTAATGTTTGCTGGCGGGGGACGTGCGGCGATTAACCTGTGCGGTAGTGAAAAGGAGTTAAAAAGAAGGAAGTGTGCGGATGCGGTAAGAATGGAATAATTGTGGTAGGCTGCCGGCTGAGTAGTTTGGTGAATGTTTGGTGTGGGTCCGGCGTTGCCGATTGGATGGTGGGGCTGCAGTGTGAGTCAGATAAAAAAAAAAAAAAGAACATTAGTAGGATCCAATGGGACCAACTGGCATGTATAGAGGCGTGTAATGCAAAAGGGCTGTTTTTGGTAGCATCTCTCGCTTATGGCCATACCACCCTGAACACGCCCGATCTCGTCTGATCTCGGAAGCTAAGCAGGGTAGGGTCTGGTTAGTACTTGGATGGGAGACCACCTGGGACTACCAGGTGCTGTAAGCTTTTCTCACTTTTACTTTAAACGGGGGGCGCTCCACTTCACGATTAATTTAAATCTATCACTCCCCTTCCATTTTACTATTTTATATATATATTTTTTTTCTCTCTTTCATAAAGCCAGCTTTTAGAAACCGTTTTACTCTAAATACTTCCTGGTAATTCTAGGTGCTGTAAGCTGTTCGTGCCTTTATTCCACCAGGGCGCGATCTTCTCACAAACTTGAAGACTGTCACTCCCCATTCACGTTTTACAACTTATTGTTAATGATAAAGACACAGCTTTTTACACACAGTTTTAAACAAAGTACTGATATTATTCCTCTTCAACTGACCGCTTTGTTTTCTATGCAAAAACCACTTCGCCACAGAAGACTCGATATTATTGGCATAGCAAGTTCTGCTCTTCTCCTTTCAAAACTTGCTAAAAGCTGTATTTAAAAGAACAGATTGGCCGGGGTAATTCACACCCTTCAATGCCAGCTTAATGTTTAGGTTAGTGGGAATCACAGAGGAATTAGGGATGGAAACTTCTTTGCTGGTGGTAGAAGCGGTCTGGTGAATTTTTAGAGAGAAGAGGCCGTCGATGTTTGAATGTAGAAAATTGTTCTAGCTGCAGCCTGCAGTATGGACTTGTTGGTGTGTGTAGCTCCCAGTGTTCTGACAGCGCGACGTTTTGGGGAAGCATGTGATTCAGCAGCTACCAGTGGGCTTCGTGCGGCGGAGATTTTGTGGCTGTTAGCGGAGTTGATAACAGAGGGTCGTTAAGAGAAGCCTGCATGCAGTAGGCAAAGGAGTAATGTTTGCCGGCGGGGGACGTGCGGCGATTAACCTGTGCTGTAGTGAAAAGGAGTTAAAGAGAAGGAAGTGTGCGGATGCGGAAAGAATGGAATAATTGTGGTAGGCTGCCGGCTGAGTAGTTTGGTGAATGTTTGGTGTGGGTCCAGCGCTGCCGATTGGATGGTGGTGCTGCAGTTTGAGTCAGATAAAAAAAAAAAAAGAACATTAGTAGGATCCAATGGGACCAACTGGCATGTATAGAGGCGTGTAATGCAAAAGGGCTGTTTTTGGTAGCATCTCTAGCTTACGGCCATACCACCCTGAACACGCCTGATCTCGTCTGATCTCGGAAGCTAAGTAGGGTAGGGTATGGTTAGTACTTGGATGGGAGACCACCTGGGAATACCAGGTGCTGTAAGCTTTTCTCACTTTTACTTTATACAGGGGGCCCTCCACTTCACGATTAATTTAAATCTATCACTCCCCTTCCATTTTACTATTTTATATATATATATATATATATATATATATATATATATATATATATATATATATATATATTTCTCTCATTCATAAAGGCAGCTTTTACACACCGTTTTACTCTAAATACTTCCTGGTAATTCTAGGTGCTGTAAGCTGTTCGTGCCTATATTCCACCAGGGCGCGATCTTCTCACAAACTTGATGACTGTCACTCCCCATTCACGTTTTACAACTTATTGTTAATGATAAAGAGACAGCTTTTTACACACAGTTTTAAACAAAGTACTGATATTATTCCTCTTCAACTGACCGCTTTGTTTTCTATGCAAAAACCACTTCGCCACAGAAGACTCGATATTATTGGCATAGCAAGTTCTGCTCTTCTCCTTTCAAATCTTGCTAAAAGCTGTATTTAAAAGAACAGATTGGCCGGGGTAATTCACACCCTTCAATGCCAGCTTAATGTTTGGGTTAGTGGGAGTCATAGAGGAATTAGGGATGGAAACTTCTTTGCTGGTGGTAGAAGCGGTCTGGTGAATTTTTAGAGAGAAGAGGCCGTCGATGTTTGAATGTAGAAAATTGTTCTGGCTGCAGCCTGCAGTATGGACTTGTTGGTGTGTGTAGCTCCCAGTGTTCTGACAGCGCGACGTTTTGGGGAAGCATGTGATTCACAGCTACCAGTGGGCTTCGTGCGGTGGAGATTTTGTGGCTGTTAGCGGAGTTGATAACAGAGGGTCGTTAAGAGAAGCCTGCATGCAGTAGGCAAAGGAGTAATGTTTGCCGGCTGGGGACGTGCGGCAATTAACCTGTGCGGTAGTGAAAAGGAGTTAAAGAGAAGGAAGTGTGCGGATGCGGAAAGAATGGAATAATTGTGGTAGGCTGCCGGCTGAGTAGTTTGGTGAATGTTTGGTGTGGGTCCGGCGTTGCCGATTGGATGGTGGGGCTGCAGTGTGAGTCAGATAAAAAAAAAAAAAAAAAACAGGAGTAGGATCCAATGGGACAAACTGGCATGTATAGAGGCGTATAATGCAAAAGGGCTGTTTTTGGTAGCGTCTCTCGCTTACGGCCATACCACCCTGAACACGCCCGATCTCGTCTGATCTCGGAAGCTAAGCAGGGTAGGGTCTGGTTAGTACTTGGATGGGAGACCACCTGGGAATACCAGGTGCTGTAAGCTTTTCTCACTTTTACTTTATACAGGGGGCGCTCCACTTCACGATTAATTTAAATCTATCACTCCCCTTCCATTTTACTATTATATATATATATATATATATATATATATATATATATATATATATTTCTCTCATTCATAAAGGCAGCTTTTACACACCGTTTTACTCTAAATACTTCCTGGTAATTCTAGGTGCTGTAAGCTGTTCGTGCCTTTATTCCACCAGGGCGCGATCTTCTCACAAACTTGAAGACTGTCACTCCCCATTCACATTTTACAACTTATTGTTAATGATAAAGAGAGCTTTTTACACACAGTTTTAAACAAAGTACTGATATTATTCCTCTTCAACTGACCGCTTTGTTTTCTATGCAAAAACCACTTCGCCACAGAAGACTCGATATTATTGGCATAACAAGTTCTGCTCTTCTCCTTTCAAAACTTGCTAAAAGCTGTATTTAAAAGAACAGATTGGCCGGGGTAATTCACACCATTCAATGCCAGCTTAATGTTTAGGTTAGTGGGAATCACAGAGGAATTAGGGATGGAAACTTCTTTGCTGGTGGTAGAAGCGGTCTGGTGAATTTTTAGAGAGAAGAGGCCGTCGATGTTTGAATGTAGAAAATTGTTCTGGCTGCAGCCTGCAGTATGGACTTGTTGGTGTGTGTAGCTCCCAGTGTTCTGACAGCACGACCTTTTGGGGAAGCATGTGATTCAGCAGCTACCAGTGGGCTTCGTGCGGCGGAGATTTTGTGGCTGTTAGCGGAGTTGATAACAGAGGGTCGTTAAGAGAAGCCTGCATGCAGTAGGCAAAGGAGTAATGTTTGCCGACGGGGGACGTGCGGCGATTAACCTGTGCGGTAGTGAAAAGGAGTTAAAAATAAGGAAGTGTGCGGATGCGGAAAGAATGGAATAATTGTGGTAGGCTGCCGGCTGAGTAGTTTGGTGAATGTTTGGTGTGGGTCCGGCGCTGCCGATTGGATGGTGGTGCTGCAGTGTGATTCAGATAAAAAAAAAAAAAAAACCAGGAGTAGGATCCAATGGGACTAACTGGCATGTATAGACGCGTGTAATGCAAAAGGGCTGTTTTTGGTCGCATCTCTCGCTTATGGCCATACCACCCTGAACACGCCCGATCTCATCCGATCTCGGAAGCCAAGCAGGGTAGGGTCTGGTTAGTACTTGGATGGGAGACCTCCTGGGAATACCAGGTGCTGTAAGCTTTTCTCACTTTTACTTTAAACGGGGGGCGCTCCACTTAACGATTAATTTAAATCTATCACTCCCCTTCCATTTTACTATTTTATATATATATATATTTTTTCTCTGATTCATAAAGGCAGCTTTTAGAAACCGTTTTACTCTAAATACTTCCTGGTAATTCTAGGTGCTGTAAGCTGTTCGTGCCTTTATTCCACCAGGGCGCGATCTTCTCACAAACTTGAAGACTGTCACTCCCCATTCACGTTTTACAACTTATTGTTAATGATAAAGAGACAGCTTTTTACACACAGTTTTAAACAAAGTACTGATATTATTCCTCTTCAACTGACCGCTTTGTTTTCTATGCAAAAACCACTTCGCCACAGAAGACTCGATATTATTGGCATAGCAAGTTCTGCTCTTCTCCTTTCAAAACTTGCTAAAAGCTGTATTTAAAAGAACAGATTGGCCGGGGTAATTCACACCCTTCAATGCCAGCTTAATGTTTAGGTTAGTGGGAATCACAGAGGAATTAGGGATGGAAACTTCTTTGCTGGTGGTAGAAGCGGTCTGGTGAATTTTTAGAGAGAAGAGGCCGTCGATGTTTGAATGTAGAAAATTGTTCTGGCTGCAGCCTGCAGTATGGACTTGTTGGTGTGTGTAGCTCCCAGTGTTCTGACAGCGCGACGTTTTGGGGAAGCATGTGATTCAGCAGCTACCAGTGGGCTTCGTGCGGCAGAGATTTTGTGGCTGTTAGCGGAGTTGATAACAGAGGGTCGTTAAGAGAAGCCTGCATGCAGTAGGCAAAGGAGTAATGTTTGCCGGCGGGGGACGTGCGGCGATTAACCTGTGCGGTAGTGAAAAGAAGTTAAAAAGAAGGAAGTGTGCGGATGCGGAAAGAATGGAATAATTGTGGTAGGCTGCCGGCTGAGTAGTTTGGTGAATGTTTGGTGTGGGTCCGGCGCTGCCGATTGGATGGTGGTGCTGCAGTGTGAGTCAGATTAAAAATAAAAAAAAAAACCAGGAGTAGGATCCAATGGGACTAACTGGCATGTATAGACGCGTGTAATGCAAAAGGGCTGTTTTTGGTCGCGTCTCTCGCTTATGGCCATACCACCCTGAACACGCCCGATCTCATCCGATCTCGGAAGCCAAGCAGGGTAGGGTCTGGTTAGTACTTGGATGGGAGACCTCCTGGGAATACCAGGTGCTGTAAGCTTTTCTCACTTTTACTTTATACAGGGGGCGCTCCACTTCACGATTAATTTAAATCTATCACTCCCCTTCCATTTTACTATTTTATATATATATATATATATTTTTCTCTCATTCATAAAGGCAGCTTTTACACACCGTTTTACTCTAAATACTTCCTGGTAATTCAAGGTGCTCTAAGCTGTTCGTGCCTTTATTCCACCAGGGCGCGATCTTCTCACAAACTTGAAGACTGTCACTCCCCATTCACGTTTTACAACTTATTGTTAATGATAAAGAGACAGCTTTTTACACACAGTTTTAAACAAAGTACTGATATTATTCCTCTTCAACTGACCGCTTTGTTTTCTATGCAAAAACCATTTCGCCACAGAAGACTCGATATTATTGGCATAGCAAGTTCTGCTCTTCTCCTTTCAAAACTTGCTAAAAGCTGTATTTAAAAGAACAGATTGGCCGGGGTAATTCACACCCTTCAATGCCAGCTTAATGTTTAGGTTAGTGGGAGTCACAGAGGAATTAGGGATGGAAACTTCTTTGCTGGTGGTAGAAGCGGACTGGTGAATTTTTAGAGAGAAGAGGCCGTCGATGTTTGAATGTAGAAAATTGTTCTGGCTGCAGCCTGCAGTATGGACTTGTTGGTGTGTGTAGCTCCCAGTGTTCTGACAGCGCGACGTTTTGGGGAAGCATGTGATTCAGCAGCTACCAGTGGGCTTCGTGCGGCGGAGATTTTGTGGCTGTTAGCGGAGTTGATAACAGAGGGTCGTTAAGAGAAGCCTGCATGCAGTAGGCAAAGGAGTAATGTTTGCCGGCGGGGGACGTGCGGCGATTAACCTGTGCGGTAGTGAAAAGGAGTTAAAAAGAAGGAAGTGTGCGGATGCGGAAAGAATGGAATAATTGTGGTAGGCTGCTGGCTGAGTAGTTTGGTGAATGTTTGGTGTGGGTCCGGCGCTGCCGATTGGATGGTGGGGCTGCAGTGTGAGTCAGATAAAAAAAAAAAAAAGAACATTAGTAGGATCCAATGGGACCAACTGGCATGTATAGAGGCGTGTAATGCAAAAGGGCTGTTTTTGGTAGTGTCTCTCGCTTATGGCCATACCACCCTGAACACGCCCGATCTCATCCGATCTCGTAAGCTAAGCAGGGTAGGGTCTGGTTAGTACTTGGATGGGATACCTCCTGGGAATACCAGGTGCTGTAAGCTTTTCTCACTTTTACTTTATACAGGGGGCGCTCCACTTCAGGATTAATTTAAATCTATCACTCCCCTTCCATTTTACTATTTTATATATATATATTTTTTTCTCTCATTCATAAAGGTAGCTTTTACACACCGTTTTACTCTAAATACTTCCTGGTAATTCAAGGTGCTCTAAGCTGTTCGTGCCTTTATTCCACCAGGGCGCGATCTTCTCACAAACTTGAAGACTGTCACTCCCCATTCACGTTTTACAACTCATTGTTAATGATAAAGAGACAGCTTTTTACACACAGTTTTAAACAAAGTACTGATATTATTGCTCTTCAACTGACCGCTTTGTTTTCTATGCAAAAACCACTTCGCCACAGAAGACTCGATATTATTGGCATAGCAAGTTCTGCTCTTCTCCTTTCAAAACTTGCTAAAAGCTGTATTTAAAAGAACAGATTGGCCGGGGTAATTCACACCCTTCAATGCCAGCTTAATGTTTAGGTTAGTGGGAGTCACAGAGGAATTAGGGATGGAAACTTCTTTGCTGGTGGTAGAAGCGGTCTGGTGAATTTTTAGAGAGAAGAGGCCGTCGATGTTTGAATGTAGAAAATTGTTCTGGCTGCAGCCTGCAGTATGGACTTGTTGGTGTGTGTAGCTCCCAGTGTTCTGACAGCGCGACGTTTTGGGGAAGCATGTGATTCAGCAGCTACCAGTGGGCTTCGTGCGGCGGAGATTTTGTGGCTGTTAGCGGAGTTGATAACAGAGGGTCGTTAAGAGAAGCCTGCATGCAGTAGGCAAAGGAGTAATGTTTGCCGGCGGGGGACGTGCGGCGATTAACCTGTGCGGTAGTGAAAAGGAGTTAAAAAGAAGGAAGTGTGCGGATGCGGAAAGAATGGAATAATTGTGGTAGGCTGCTGGCTGAGTAGTTTGGTGAATGTTTGGTGTGGGTCCGGCGCTGCCGATTGGATGGTGGGGCTGCAGTGTGAGTCAGATAAAAAAAAAAAAAAAGAACATTAGTAGGATCCAATGGGACTAACTGGCATGTATAGACGCGTGTAATGCAAAAGGGCTGTTTTTGGTCGCATCTCTCGCTTATGGCCATACCACCCTGAACACGCCCGATCTCATCCGATCTCGGAAGCCAAGCAGGGTAGGGTCTGGTTAGTACTTGGATGGGAGACCTCCTGGGAATACCAGGTGCTGTAAGCTTATCTCACTTTTACTTTATACAGGGGGCGCTCCACTTCACGATTAATTTAAATCTATCACTCCCCTTCCATTTTACTATTTTATATATATATTTTTTTTTTTTCTCTCATTCATAAAGGCAGCTTTTACACACGTTTTACTCTAAATACTGCCTGGTAATTCTAGGTGCTGTAAGCTGTTCGTGCCTTTATTCCACCAGGACGCGATCTTCTCACAAACTTGAAGACTGTCACTCCCCATTCACGTTTTACAACTTATTGTTAATGATAAAGAGACAGCTTTTTACACACAGTTTTAAACAAAGTACTGATATAATTCCTCTTCAACTCACCGCTTTGTTTTCTATGCAAAAACCACTTCGCCACAGAAGACTCCATATTATTGGCAAAGCAAGGTCTGCTCTTCTCCTCCCTTCAAAACTTGCTAAAAGCTTTATTTAAAAGAGCAGGTTGGCCGGGGTAATTCACACCCTTCAATGCCAGATTAATGTTTAGGTTAGTGGGAATCACAGAGGAATTAGGGATGGAAACTTCTTTGCTGGTGGTAGAAGCGGTCTGGTGAATTTTTAGAGAGAAGAGGCCGTCGATGTTTGAATGTAGAAAATTGTTCTGGATGCAGCCTGCAGTATGGACTTGTTGGTGTGTGTAGCTCCCAGTGTTCTGACAGCGCGACGTTTTGGGGAAGCATGTGATTCAACAGCTACCAGTGGGCTTCGTGCGGCAGAGATTTTGTGGCTGTTAGCGGAGTTGATAACACAGGGTTGTCAAGAGAAGCCTGCATGAGGTAGGCAAAGGAGTAATGTTTGCCGGCGGGGGACGTGCGGCGATTAACCTGTGCGGTAGTGAAAAGGAGTTAAAGAGAAGGAAGTGTGCGGATGCGGAAAGAATGGAATAATTGTGGTAGGCTGCCGGCTGAGTAGTTTGGTGAATGTTTGGTGTGGTTCCGGCACTGCCGATTGGATGGTGGGGTTGCAGTGTGAGTCAGATAAAAAAAAAAAAAAAAACAGGAGTAGGATCCAATGGGACTAACTGGCATATATAGACGCGTGTAATGCAAAAGGGCTATTTTTGGTAGCGTCTCTCGCTTACGGCCATACCACCCTGAACGCGCCCGATCTCATCTGATCTTGGAAGCTAAGCAGGCTAGGGTCTGGTTAGTACTTGAATGGGAGACCGCCTGGGAATACCAGGTGCTGTAAGCTTTTCTCACTTTTACTTTATACAGGGGGCGCTCCACTTCACGATTAATTTAAATCTATCACTCCCCTTCCATTTTACTATTTTATATATTTCTTTTTTCTCTCATTCATAAAGGCAGCTTTTACACACCGTTTTACTCTAAATACTGCCTGGTAATTATAGCTGCTGTAAGCTGTTCGTGCCTTTATTCCACCAGGGCGCGATCTTCTCACAAACTTGAAGACTGTCACTCCCCATTCACGTTTTACAACTTATTGTTAATAATAAAGAGACAGCTTTTTACACACAGTTTTAAACAAAGTACTAATATAATTCCTCTTCAACTCACCACTTTGTTTTCTATGCAAAAACCACTTCGCCACAAAATATTCGATATTATTGGCATATTATCTGCTCTTCTCCTCCTTTCAAAACTTGCTAAAAGCTGTATTTAAAAGAGCAGGTTGGCCGGGGTAATTTAAACACTTCAATGCCAGCTTAATGTTTAGGTTAGTGGGAATCACAGAAGAATTAGGGATGGAAACTTCTTTGCTGGTGGTAGAAGCGGTCTGGTGAATTTTTAGAGAGAAGAGGCTGTCGATGTTTGAATGTAGAAAATTGTTCTGGCTGCAGCCTGCAGTATGGACTTGTTGGCGTGTGTAGCTCCCAGTGCTCTGACAGCGCGACGTTTTGGAGAAGTATGTGATTCAAAAGCTACCAGTGGGCTTCGTGCGGCGGAGATTTTGTGGCTGTTAGCGGAGTTGATAACAGAGGGTCGTTAAGAGAAGCCTGCATGCAGTAGGCAAAGGAGTAATGTTTGCCGACGGGGGACGTGCGGCGATTAACCTGTGCGGTAGTGAAAAGGAGTTAAAAATAAGGAAGTGTGCGGATGCGGAAAGAATGGAATAATTGTGGTAGGCTGCCGGCTGAGTAGTTTGGTGAATGTTTGGTGTGGGTCCGGCGCTGCCGATTGGATGGTGGTGCTGCAGTGTGATTCAGATAAAAAAAAAAAAAAAAACCAGGAGTAGGATCCAATGGGACTAACTGGCATGTATAGACGCGTGTAATGCAAAAGGGCTGTTTTTGGTCGCGTCTCTCGCTTATGGCCATACCACCCTGAACACGCCCGATCTCATCCGATCTCGGAAGCCAAGCAGGCTAGGGTCTGGTTAGTACTTGGATGGGAGACCTCCTGGGAATACCAGGTGCTGTAAGCTTTTCTCACTTTTACTTTATACAGGGGGCGCTCCACTTCAGGATTAATTTAAATCTATCACTCCCCTTCCATTTTACTATTTTATATATATATATATATATATATATATTTTTCTCTCATTCATAAAGGCAGCTTTTACACACCGTTTTACTCTAAATACTTCCTGGTAATTCAAGGTGCTCTAAGCTGTTCGTGCCTTTATTCCACCAGGGCGCGATTTTCTCACAAACTTGAAGACTGTCACTCCCCATTCACGTTTTACAACTTATTGTTAATGATAAAGAGACAGCTTTTTACACACAGTTTTAAACAAAGTACTGATATTATTCCTCTTCAACTGACCGCTTTGTTTTCTATGCAAAAACCACTTCGCCACAGAAGACTCGATATTATTGGCATAGCAAGTTCTGCTCTTCTCCTTTCAAAACTTGCTAAAAGCTGTATTTAAAAGAACAGATTGGCCGGGGTAATTCACACCCTTCAATGCCAGCTTAATGTTTAGGTTAGTGGGAGTCACAGAGGAATTAGGGATGGAAACTTCTTTGCTGGTGGTAGAAGCGGTCTGGTGAATTTTTAGAGAGAAGAAGCCGTCGATGTTTGAATGTAGAAAATTGTTCTGGCTGCAGCCTGCAGTATGGACTTGTTGGTGTGTGTAGCTCCCAGTGTTCTGACAGCGCGACGTTTTGGGGAAGCATGTGATTCAGCAGCTACCAGTGGGCTTCGTGCGGCGGAGATTTTGTGGCTGTTAGCGGAGTTGATAACAGAGGGTCGTTAAGAGAAGCCTGCATGCAGTAGGCAAAGGAGTAATGTTTGCCGGCGGGGGACGTGCGGCGATTAACCTGTGCGGTAGTGAAAAGGAGTTAAAAAGAAGGAAGTGTGCGGATGCGGAAAGAATGGAATAATTGTGGTAGGCTGCTGGCTGAGTAATTTGGTGAATGTTTGGTGTGGGTCCGGCGCTGCCGATTGGATGGTGGGGCTGCAGTGTGAGTCAGATAAAAAAAAAAAAAAGAACATTAGTAGGATCCAATGGGACTAACTGGCATGTATAGACGCGTGTAATGCAAAAGGGCTGTTTTTGGTCGCATCTCTCGCTTATGGCCATACCACCCTGAACACGCCCGATCTCATCCGATCTCGGAAGCCAAGCAGGGTAGGGTCTGGTTAGTACTTGGATGGGAGACCTCCTGGGAATACCAGGTGCTGTAAGCTTATCTCACTTTTACTTTATACAGGGGGCGCTCCACTTCACGATTAATTTAAATCTATCACTCCCCTTCCATTTTACTATTTTATATATATATATATTTTTTTTTTCTCTCATTCATAAAGGCAGCTTTTAGAAACCGTTTTACTCTAAATACTTCCTGGTAATTCTAGGTGCTGTAAGCTGTTCGTGCCTTTATTCCACCAGGGCGCGATCTTCTCATAAACTTGAAGACTGTCACTCCCCATTCACGTTTTACAACTTATTGTTAATGATAAAGAGACAGCTTTTTACACACAGTTTTAAACAAAGTACTGATATTATTCCTCTTCAACTGACCGCTTTGTTTTCTATGCAAAAACCACTTCGCCACAGAAGACTCGATATTATTGGCATAGCAAGTTCTGCTCTTCTCCTTTCAAAACTTGCTAAAAGCTGTATTTAAAAGAACAGATTGGCCGGGGTAATTCACACCCTTCAATGCCAGCTTAATGTTTAGGTTAGTGGGAATCACAGAGGAATTAGGGATGGAAACTTCTTTGCTAGTGGTAGAAGCGGTCTGGTGAATTTTTAGAGAGAAGAGGCCGTCGATGTTTGAATGTAGAAAATTGTTCTGGCTGCAGCCTGCAGTATGGACTTGTTGGTGTGTGTAGCTCCCAGTGTTCTGACAGCGCGACGTTTTGGGGAAGCATGTGATTCAGCAGCTACCAGTGGGCTTCGTGCGGCGGAGATTTTGTGGCTGTTAGCGGAGTTGATAATAGAGGGTCGTTAAGAGAAGCCTGCATGCAGTAGGCAAAGGAGTAATGTTTGCCGGCGGGGGACGTGCGGCGATTAACCTGTGCGGTAGTGAAAAGAAGTTAAAAAGAAGGAAGTGTGCGGATGCGGAAAGAATGGAATAATTGTGGTAGGCTGCCGGCTGAGTAGTTTGGTGAATGTTTGGTGTGGGTCCGGCGCTGCCGATTGGATGGTGGTGCTGCAGTGTGAGTCAGATTAAAAATAAAAAAAAAACCAGGAGTAGGATCCAATGGGACTAACTGGCATGTATAGACGCGTGTAATGCAAAAGGGCTGTTTTTGGTCGCGTCTCTCGCTTATGGCCATACCACCCTGAACACGCCCGATCTCATCCGATCTCGGAAGCCAAGCAGGGTAGGGTCTGGTTAGTACTTGGATGGGAGACCTCCTGGGAATACCAGGTGCTGTAAGCTTTTCTCACTTATACTTTATACAGGGGGCGCTCCACTTCACGATTAATTTAAATCTATCACTCCCCTTCCATTTTACTATTTTATATATATATATATATATATTTTTCTCTCATTCATAAAGGCAGCTTTTACACACCGTTTTACTCTAAATACTTCCTGGTAATTCAAGGTGCTCTAAGCTGTTCGTGCCTTTATTCCACCAGGGCGCGATCTTCTCACAAACTTGAAGACTGTCACTCCCCATTCACGTTTTACAACTTATTGTTAATGATAAAGAGACAGCTTTTTACACACAGTTTTAAACAAAGTACTGATATTATTCCTCTTCAACTGACCGCTTTGTTTTCTATGCAAAAACCACTTCGCCACAGAAGACTCGATATTATTGGCATAGCAAGTTCTGCTCTTCTCCTTTCAAAACTTGCTAAAAGCTGTATTTAAAAGAACAGATTGGCCGGGGTAATTCACACCCTTCAATGCCAGCTTAATGTTTAGGTTAGTGGGAGTCACAGAGGAATTAGGGATGGAAACTTCTTTGCTGGTGGTAGAAGCGGTCTGGTGAATTTTTAGAGAGAAGAGGCCGTCGATGTTTGAATGTAGAAAATTGTTCTGGCTGCAGCCTGCAGTATGGACTTGTTGGTGTGTGTAGCTCCCAGTGTTCTGACAGCGCGACGTTTTGGGGAAGCATGTGATTCAGCAGCTACCAGTGGGCTTCGTGCGGCGGAGATTTTGTGGCTGTTAGCGGAGTTGATAACAGGGGGTCGTTAAGAGAAGCCTGCATGCAGTAGGCAAAGGAGTAATGTTTGCCGGCGGGGGACGTGCGGCGATTAACCTGTGCGGTAGTGAAAAGGAGTTAAAAAGAAGGAAGTGTGCGGATGCGGAAAGAATGGAATAATTGTGGTAGGCTGCTGGCTGAGTAGTTTGGTGAATGTTTGGTGTTGGTCCGGCGCTGCCGATTGGATGGTGGGGCTGCAGTGTGAGTCAGATAAAAAAAAAAAAAAGAACATTAGTAGGATCCAATGGGACCAACTGGCATGTATAGAGGCGTGTAATGCAAAAGGGCTGTTTTTGGTAGCGTCTCTCGCTTATGGCCATACCACCCTGAACACGCCCGATCTCATCCGATCTCGTAAGCTAAGCAGGGTAGGGTCTGGTTAGTACTTGGATGGGATACCTCCTGGGAATACCAGGTGCTGTAAGCTTTTCTCACTTTTACTTTATACAGGGGGCGCTCCACTTCAGGATTAATTTAAATCTATCACTCCCCTTCCATTTTACTATTTTATATATATATATATTTTTCTCTCATTCATAAAGGTAGCTTTTACACACCGTTTTACTCTAAATACTTCCTGGTAATTCAAGGTGCTCTAAGCTGTTCGTGCCTTTATTCCACCAGGGCGCGATCTTCTCACAAACTTGAAGACTGTCACTCCCCATTCACGTTTTACAACTTATTGTTAATGATAAAGAGACAGCTTTTTACACACAGTTTTAAACAAAGTACTGATATTATTCCTCTTCAACTGACCGCTTTGTTTTCTATGCAAAAACCACTTCGCCACAGAAGACTCGATATTATTGGCATAGCAAGGTCTGCTCTTCTCCTCCCTTCAAAACTTGCTAAAAGCTTTATTTAAAAGAGCAGGTTGGCCGGGGTAATTCACACCCTTCAATGCCAGATTAATGTTTAGGTTAGTGGGAATCACAGAGGTATTAGGGATGGAAACTTCTTTGCTGGTGGTAGAAGCGGTCTGGTGAATTTTTAGAGAGAAGAGGCCGTCGATGTTTCAATGTAGAAAATTGTTCTGGATGCAGCCTGCAGTATGGACTTGTTGGTGTGTGTAGCTCCCAGTGTTCTGACAGCGCGACGTTTTGGGGAAGCATGTGATTCAACAGCTACCAGTGGGCTTCGTGCGGCAGAGATTTTGTGGCTGTTAGCGGAGTTGATAACACAGGGTTGTTAAGAGAAGCCTGCATGAGGTAGGCAAAGGAGTAATGTTTGCCGGCGGGGGACGTGCGGCGATTAACCTGTGCGGTAGTGAAAAGGAGTTAAAAAGAAGGAAGTGTGCGGATGCGGAAAGAATGGAATAATTGTGGTAGGCTGCCGGCTGAGTAGTTTGGTGAATGTTTGGTGTGGTTCCGGCACTGCCGATTGGATGGTGGGGCTGCAGTGTGAGTCAGATAAAAAAAAAAAAAAAAACAGGAGTAGGATCCAATGGGAGTAACTGGCATGTATAGACGCGTGTAATGCAAAAGGGCTATTTTTGGTAGCGTCTCTCACTTACGGCCATACCACCCTGAACGCGCCCGATCTCGTCTGATCTTGGAAGCTAAGCAGGCTAGGGTCTGGTTAGTACTTGAATGGGAGACCGCCTGGGAATACCAGGTGCTGTAAGCTTTTCTCACTTTTACTTTATACAGGGGGCGCTCCACTTCACGAATAATTTAAATGTATCACTCCCCTTCCATTTTACTATTTTATATATTTCTTTTTTCTCTCATTCATAAAGGCAGCTTTTACACACCGTTTTACTCTAAATACTGCCTGGTAATTATAGCTGCTGTAAGCTGTTCGTGCCTTTATTCCACCAGGGCGTGATCTTCTCACAAACTTGAAGACTGTCACTCCCCATTCACGTTTTACAACTTATTGTTAATAATAAAGAGACAGCTTTTTACACACAGTTTTAAACAAAGTACTAATATAATTCCTCTTCAACTCACCGCTTTGTTTTCTATGCAAAAACCACTTCGCCACAGAATATTCGATATTATTGGCATATTATCTGCTCTTCTCCTCCTTTCAAAACTTGCTAAAAGCTGTATTTAAAAGAGCAGGTTGGCCGGGGTAATTTACACACTTCAATGCCAGCTTAATGTTTAGGTTAGTGGGAATCACAGAAGAATTAGGGATGGAAACTTCTTTGCTGGTGGTAGAAGCGGTCTGGTGAATTTTTAGAGAGAAGAGGCTGTCGATGTTTGAATGTAGAAAATTGTTCTGGCTGCAGCCTGCAGTATGGACTTGTTGGTGTGTGTAGCTCCCAGTGCTCTGACAGCGCGACGTTTTGGAGAAGCATGTGATTCAACAGCTACCAGTGGGCTTCGTGCGGCAGAGATTTTGTGGCTGTTAGCGGAGTTGATAACAGAGGGTTGTTAAGAGAATCCTGCAAGAGGTAGGCAAAGGAGTAATGTTTGCCGGCGGGGGACGTGCAGCGATTAACCTGTGAGGTAGTGAAAAGGAGTTAAAGAGAAGGAAGTGTGCGGATGCGGAAAGAATGGAATAATTGTGGTAGGCTGCTGGCTGAGTAGTTTGGTGAATGTTTGGTGTGGGTCCGGCGCTGCCGATTGGATGGTGGGGCTGCAGTGTGAGTCAGATAAAAAAAAAAAAAAGAACATTAGTAGGATCCAATGGGACTAACTGGCATGTATAGACGCGTGTAATGCAAAAGGGCTGTTTTTGGTCGCATCCCTCGCTTATGGCCATACCACCCTGAACACGCCCGATCTCATCCGATCTCGGAAGCCAAGCAGGGTAGGGTCTGGTTAGTACTTGGATGGGAGACCTCCTGGGAATACCAGGTGCTGTAAGCTTATCTCACTTTTACTTTATACAGGGGGTGCTCCACTTCACGATTAATTTAAATCTATCACTCCCCTTCCATTTTACTATTTTATATATATATATTTTTTTTTTCTCTCATTCATAAAGGCAGCTTTTACACACGTTTTACTCTAAATACTGCCTGGTAATTCTAGGTGCTGTAAGCTGTTCGTGCCTTTATTCCACCAGGGCGCGATCTTCTCACAAACTTGAAGACTGTCACTCCCCATTCACGTTTTACAACTTATTGTTAATGATAAAGAGACAGCTTTTTACACACAGTTTTAAACAAAGTACTGATATAATTCCTCTTCAACTCACCGCTTTGTTTTCTATGCAAAAACCACTTCGCCACAGAAGACTCGATATTATTGGCAAAGCAAGGTCTGCTCTTCTCCTCCCTTCAAAACTTGCTAAAAGCTTTATTTAAAAGAGCAGGTTGGCCGGGGTAATTCACACCCTTCAATGCCAGCTTAATGTTTAGGTTAGTGGGAATCACAGAAGAATTAGGGATGGAAACTTCTTTGCTGGTGGTAGAAGCGGTCTGGTGAATTTTTAGAGAGAAGAGGCTGTCGATGTTTGAATGTAGAAAATTGTTCTGGCTGCAGCCTGCAGTATGGACTTGTTGGTGTGTGTAGCTCCCAGTGCTCTGACAGCGCGACGTTTTGGAGAAGCATGTGATTCAACAGCTACCAGTGGGCTTCGTGCGGCAGAGATTTTGTGGCTGTTAGCGGAGTTGATAACAGAGGGTTGTTAAGAGAATCCTGCAAGAGGTAGGCAAAGGAGTAATGTTTGCCGGCGGGGGACGTGCAGCGATTAACCTGTGCGGTAGTGAAAAGGAGTTAAAGAGAAGGAAGTGTGCGGATGCGGAAAGAATGGAATAATTGTGGTAGGCTGCTGGCTGAGTAGTTTGGTGAATGTTTGGTGTGGGTCCGGCGCTGCCGATTGGATGGTGGGGCTGCAGTGTGAGTCAGATAAAAAAAAAAAAAAGAACATTAGTAGGATCCAATGGGACTAACTGGCATGTATAGACGCGTGTAATGCAAAAGGGCTGTTTTTGGTCGCATCTCTCGCTTATGGCCATACCACCCTGAACACGCCCGATCTCATCCGATCTCGGAAGCCAAGCAGGGTAGGGTCTGGTTAGTACTTGGATGGGAGACCTCCTGGGAATACCAGGTGCTGTAAGCTTATCTCACTTTTACTTTATACAGGGGGTGCTCCACTTCACGATTAATTTAAATCTATCACTCCCCTTCCATTTTACTATTTTATATATATATATTTTTTTTTACTCTCATTCATAAAGGCAGCTTTTACACACGTTTTACTCTAAATACTGCCTGGTAATTCTAGGTGCTGTAAGCTGTTCGTGCCTTTATTCCACCAGGGCGCGATCTTCTCACAAACTTGAAGACTGTCACTCCCCATTCACGTTTTACAACTTATTGTTAATGATAAAGAGACAGCTTTTTACACACAGTTTTAAACAAAGTACTGATATAATTCCTCTTCAACTCACCGCTTTGTTTTCTATGCAAAAACCACTTCGCCACAGAAGACTCGATATTATTGGCAAAGCAAGGTCTGCTCTTCTCCTCCCTTCAAAACTTGCTAAAAGCTTTATTTAAAAGAGCAGGTTGGCCGGGGTAATTCACACCCTTCAATGCCAGATTAATGTTTAGGTTAGTGGGAATCACAGAGGTATTAGGGATGGAAACTTCTTTGCTGGTGGTAGAAGCGGTCTGGTGAATTTTTAGAGAGAAGAGGCCGTCGATGTTTGAATGTAGAAAATTGTTCTGGATGCAGCCTGCAGTATGGACTTGTTGGTGTGTGTAGCTCCCAGTGTTCTGACAGCGCGACGTTTTGGGGAAGCATGTGATTCAACAGCTACCAGTGGGCTTCGTGCGGCAGAGATTTTGTGGCTGTTAGCGGAGTTGATAACACAGGGTTGTTAAGAGAAGCCTGCATGAGGTAGGCAAAGGAGTAATGTTTGCCGGCGGGGGACGTGCGGCGATTAACCTGTGCGGTAGTGAAAAGGAGTTAAAGAGAAGGAAGTGTGCGGATGCGGAAAGAATGGAATAATTGTGGTAGGCTGCCGGCTGAGTAGTTTGGTGAATGTTTGGTGTGGTTCCGGCACTGCCGATTGGATGGTGGGGCTGCAGTGTGAGTCAGATAAAAAAAAAAAAAAAAACAGGAGTAGGATCCAATGGGACTAACTGGCATGTATAGACGCGTGTAATGCAAAAGGGCTATTTTTGGTAGCGTCTCTCGCTTACGGCCATACCACCCTGAACGCGCCCGATCTCGTCTGATCTTGGAAGCTAAGCAGGCTAGGGTCTGGTTAGTACTTGAATGGGAGACCGCCTGGGAATACCAGGTGCTGTAAGCTTTTCTCACTTTTACTTTATACAGGGGGCGCTCCACTTCACGATTAATTTAAATGTATCACTCCCCTTCCATTTTACTATTTTATATATTTCTTTTTTCTCTCATTCATAAAGGCAGCTTTTACACACCGTTTTGCTCTAAATACTGCCTGGTAATTATAGCTGCTGTAAGCTGTTCGTGCCTTTATTCCACCAGGGCGCGATCTTCTCACAAACTTGAAGACTGTCACTCCCCATTCACGTTTTACAACTTATTGTTAATAATAAAGAGACAGCTTTTTACACACAGTTTTAAACAAAGTACTAATATAATTCCTCTTCAACTCACCGCTTTGTTTTCTATGCAAAAACGACTTCACCACAGAAGACTCGTTATTATTGGCATAGCAAGGTCTTCGCTTCTCCTCCTTTCAAAACTTGCTAAAAGCTGTATTTAAAAGAGCAGGTTGGCCGGGGTAATTCACACCCTTCAATGCCAGCTTAATGTTTAGGTTAGTGGGAATCACAGAGGAATTAGGGATGGAAACTTCTTTGCTGGTGGTAGAAGCGGTCTGGTGAATTTTTAGAGAGAAGAGGCCGTCAATGTTTGAATGTAGAAAATTGTTCTGGCTGCAGCCTGCAGTATGGACTTGTTGGTGTGTGTAGCTCCCAGTGTTCTGACAGCGCGACGTTTTGGGGAAGCATGTGATTCAGCAGCTACCAGTGGGCTTCGTGCGGCGGAGATTTTGTGGCTGTTAGCGGAGTTGATAACAGAAGGTCATTAAGAGAAGCCTGCATGCGGTAGGCAAAGGAGTAATGTTTGCCGGCGGGGGGCGTGCGGCGATTAACCTGTGCGGTAGTGAAAAGGACTTAAAGAGAAGGAAGTGTGCGGATGCGGAAAGAATGGAATAATTGTGGTAGGCTGCCGGCTGAGTAGTTTGGTGAATGTTTGGTGTGGGTGCGGTGCTGCCGATTGGATGGTGGTGCTGCAGTGTGAGTCAGATAAAAAAAAAAAAAAAACAGGAGTAGGATCCAATGGGAATAACTGGCATGTATAGATGCGTGTAATGCAAAAGGGCTATTTTTGGTAGCATCTCTCGCTTACGGCCATACCTCCCTGAATGCGCCCGATCGCGTCTTATCTCGGAAGCTAAGCAGGCTAGGGTCTGGTTAGTACTTGGATGGGAGACCACCTGGGAATACCAGGTCCTGTAAGCTTTTCTCACTTTTACTTTATACAGGGGGCGCTCCACTTCACGATTAATTTAAATCTATCACTCCCCTTCCATTTTACTATTTTATATATATATTTTTATTTTCTCTCTTTCATAAAGGCAGCTTTTACACACGTTTTACTCTAAATACTGCCTGGTAATTCTAGGTGCTGTAAGCTGTTCGTGCCTTTATTCCACCAGGGCACGATCTTCTCACAAACTTGAAGACTGTCACTCCCCATTCACGTTTTACAACTTATTGTTAATAATAAAGAGACAGCTTTTTACACACAGTTTTAAACAAAGTACTGATATAATTCCTCTTCAACTCACCGCTTTGTTTTCTATGCAAAAACCACTTCGCCAAAGAAGACTTGATATTCTTGGCATAGCAAGGTCTGCTCTTCTCCTCCTTTCAAAACTTGCTAAAAGCTGTATTTAAAAGAGCAGGTTGGCCGGGGTAATTCACACCCTTCAATGCCAGCTTAATGTTTAGGTTAGTGGGAATCACAGAGGAATTAGGGATGGAAACTTCTTTGTTGATGGTAGAAGCGGTCTGGTGAATTTTTAGAGAGAAGAGGCCGTCGATGTTTCAATGTAGAAAATTGTTCTGGCTGCAGCCTGCAGTATGGACTTGTTGGTGTGTGTAGCTCCCAGTGTTCTGACAGCGCGACGTTTTGGGGAAGCATGTGATTCAACAGCTACCAGTGGGCTTCGTGCGGCGGAGATTTTGTGGCTGTTAGCGGAGTTGATAACAGAGGGTTGTTAACACTACGATCCCTGAAGTCAACGAAATTTTTCGGACGCACCTCGGGTGGAGCCCCCCCCTCACTCCCCACACAAGCTGCCCGCCCCCTCATCAGCGCCAATCAACACCTATTGTTTTGCAAATGAAAGCGGAGTTTCACGGTTTCAGCTTCGGGTCTGCACAGAAACGTTTTCTAACAGTGTGGTCTGAGGAATCGTAAAATACATGCGTTAATATATCCTAATTTGAAACACAGTTGAATCCCCATTTCTCTTGATTCGGTAATTTCAGTTTCAAGAAAGTATTTGATGGAATAAATACATGCATTTGCTTACTGCCTGTAGCAATCGGTAATCTGATTTTCAGTTTTAAAGTTCGATCAGGGCTAAATGACACATAAAATTACCCTGGCATGATATTTGCATTATAAATGTACCGACAGACAAAGCATTTTTATAGGTAATGAAGAAAAACCTGCAACTTGCAATGTGCAAAGACCGTAATCCCCGTAAGAAGTGCATGCACACAAAAGACTGCTGATTACTATGTCCATTTGTTATGAGAGAGCACAATGCGCTTTGAATGTAAACACTGACGTTGCTACTTGCGAAAAAGATCGCGCAGTTATGAGCGCACAAAAGACTGTAAATTACTGAGGACGTGTGTGCATTTGTGCGTAGGATTATGAGATGCCACGGTGAACTTCACACGGAAGCAATTCACATGTTACATGGGAAACATTGCGCAGTTATCAGCGCACAAAAGACTGTAAATTACTCCCGACGTGTGTGCATTTGTGTGTGGGATTATGAGATGCCGCAGTGCACACAAACACTTCGTGATGTACGTATGAAACAGGATGGGCAATTATGAGCACACAAAAGTGCTAATTATTCAAAAACAGATTGTGGTCCAGATATATAATTACGGCATAATAAAAAAAAGACTTTCGCGTGCGTGTGTGTTTCCGTATCACATTCAATCGGTTATTTTTGATATAATAAATACATACAGTTGATGTCTGCAACAATCTGTGTAACCTTATTCAGTTGTAAAAGTTAGAGCTAAAAGATAAATTGATTTACATATATCGGTAAAAGAACCCTGGCATAACATTAGCGCGATATATGCATTATAAATGAATCACTAAGTAAGAACTCAGGACACTGCAGCTGCGCTTTGCATGAAGGCTAAAGATGGCTCTGTTTGGGAAAAAGAAACTTCGGCGTCGATTTATGCAAGAAAAAGAGACTGAAAAAGAAATGAAGACACAGCTTAGACAAGCTTCTGTTCCTCAGCTTGCCACTGGAAAGAGGACTCAGTGTCAGGTGCTCCGTCACTGTAATAGGAACCACAGTACAGAGAGATGTGTGCAGTGTGACAGGTACACCTGTCGCAAGTGTAGGAAGGAGGGTCCTTGGGTGTGTGATGACTGCTAGTGGATAGAAAAGGTTTTGTATCTTTAGTGTATGTGCTTATTTTGTATAATAAATGTGTATCTTCCACTTGAATGACACGGACTCTCTCTCTCTATCATACACACACATGCTCTTTATCTTTATACCATCTGATACTTGAAATTTACACATTCTTTGTCAATATTCCTGCAGCTTGTACTCGTGAATCAATGATGCAACTTTTTCCCATGTGGCACATGAAGTGTTTACATCAGAAATGCACATGCGTGCACATGTATGACATGTTATTTCATCATACATTTACACATATAGTTGTAGACACAGAACATACATCAAAATATATGTATTTGCTATATCAAAATATATTTGTGTAATTGACACCACGGTTACCGTAGTAGATTTGGGGGTTCCACTGTATTTCAAATTATTATGTATCAAAGCATGTGAATCCTTACAATACATCACTAGATAAACTCTTTAGTGCAGACCTGAGTTGAAGAAGTGACTTCAGGCTGGGGGATGACTTCAGCTGAGTGACTGTGATTCATTTGCAAAACAAAAGGTGTTAATGGTGCTGGAGAGGGGGCGGGCAGCTTGTGAGGGGAGTAAGAGGGGGGGCTCCTTGTGAGCAGAGCCTCATTTTTCCAGGAATTCTAGTGTTAAGAGAAGCCTGCATGAGGTAGGCAAAGGAGTAATGTTTGCCGGCGGGGGACGTGCGGCAATTAACCTGTGCGGTAGTGAAAAGGAGTTAAAGAGAAGGAAGTGTGCGGATGCGGAAAGAATGGAATAATTGTGGTAGGCTGCCGGATGAGTAGTTTGGTGAATGTTTGGTGTGGGTCCGGTGCTGCCGATTGGATGGTGGTGCTGCTGTGTGAGTCAGATAAAAAAAAAAAAAAAAACAGGAGTAGGATCCAATGGGAATAACTGGCATGTATAGACGCGTGTAATGCAAAAGGGCTATTTTTGGTAGCGTCTCTCGCTTACGGCCGTACCACCCTGAACGCGCCCGATCTCGTCTTATCTTGGAAGCTAAGCAGGCTAGGGTCTGGTTAGTACTTGGATGGGAGACCACCTGGGAATACCAGGTGCTGTAAGCTTTTCTCACTTTTACTTTATACAGGGGGCGCTCCACTTCACGATTAATTTAAATCTATCACTCCCCTTCCATTTTACTATTTTATATATATATTTTTATTTTCTCTCTTTCATAAAGGCAGCTTTTACACACGTTTTACTCTAAATACTGCCTGGTAATTCTAGGTGCTGTAAGCTGTTCGTGCCTTTATTCCACCAGGGCACGATCTTCTCACAAACTTGAAGACTGTCACTCCCCATTCACGTTTTACAACTTATTGTTAATAATAAAGAGACAGCTTTTTACACACAGTTTTAAACAAAGTACTGATATAATTCCTCTTCAACTCACCGCTTTGTTTTCTATGCAAAAACCACTTCGCCACAGAAGACTTGATATTCTTGGCATAGCAAGGTCTGCTCTTCTCCTCCTTTCAAAACTTGCTAAAAGCTGTATTTAAAAGAGCAGGTTGGCCGGGGTAATTCACACCCTTCAATGCCAGCTTAATGTTTAGGTTAGTGGGAATCACAGAGGAATTAGGGATGGAAACTTCTTTGTTGATGGTAGAAGCGGTCTGGTGAATTTTTAGAGAGAAGAGGCCGTCGATGTTTCAATGTAGAAAATTGTTCTGGCTGCAGCCTGCAGTATGGACTTGTTGGTGTGTGTAGCTCCCAGTGTTCTGACAGCGCGACGTTTTGGGGAAGCATGTGATTCAACAGCTACCAGTGGGCTTCGTGCGGCGGAGATTTTGTGGCTGTTAGCGGAGTTGATAACAGAGGGTTGTTAAGAGAAGCCTGCATGAGGTAGGCAAAGGAGTAATGTTTGCCGGCGGGGGACGTGCGGCAATTAACCTGTGCGGTAGTGAAAAGGAGTTAAAGAGAAGGAAGTGTGCGGATGCGGAAAGAATGGAATAATTGTGGTAGGCTGCCGGATGAGTAGTTTGGTGAATGTTTGGTGTGGGTCCGGTGCTGCCGATTGGATGGTGGTGCTGCTGTGTGAGTCAGATAAAAAAAAAAAAAAAACAGGAGTAGGATCCAATGGGAATAACTGGCATGTATAGACGCGTGTAATGCAAAAGGGCTATTTTTGGTAGCGTCTCTCGCTTACGGCCGTACCACCCTGAACGCGCCCGATCTCGTCTTATCTTGGAAGCTAAGCAGGCTAGGGTCTGGTTAGTACTTGGATGGGAGACCACCTGGGAATACCAGGTGCTGTAAGCTTTTCTCACTTTTACTTTATACAGGGGGCGCTCCACTTCACGATTAATTTAAATCTATCACTCCCCTTCCATTTTACTATTTTATATATTTCTTTTTTCTCTCATTCATAAAGGCAGCTTTTACACACCGTTTTACTCTAAATACTGCCTGGTAATTATAGCTGCTGTAAGCTGTTCGTGCCTTTATTCCACCAGGGCGCGATCTTCTCACAAACTTGAAGACTGTCACTCCCCATTCACATTTTACAACTTATTGTTAATGATAAAGAGACAGCTTTTTACACACAGTTTTAAACAAAGTACTGATATTATTCCTCTTCAACTCACCGCTTTGTTTTCTATGCAAAAACCACTTCGCCACAGAAGACTCGATATTATTGGCATAGCAAGTTCTGCTCTTCTCCTTTCAAAACTTGCTGAAAGCTCTATTTAAAAGAACAGATTGGCCGGGGTAATTCACACCCTTCAATGCCAGCTTAATGTTTAGGTTAGTGGGAATCACAGAGGAATTAGGGATGGAAACTTCTTTGCTGGTGGTAGAAGCGGTCTGGTGAATTTTTAGAGAGAAGAGACCGTCGATGTTTGAATGTAGAAAATTGTTCTGGCTGCAGCCTGCAGTATGGACTTGTTGGTGTGTGTAGCTCCCAGTGTTCTGACAGCGCGACGTTTTGGGGAAGCATGTGATTCAGCAGCTACCAGTGGGCTTCGTGCGGCGGAGATTTTGTGGCTGTTAGCGGAGTTGATAACAGAGGGTCGTTAAGAGAAGCCTGCATGCAGTAGGCAAAGGAGTAATGTTTGCCGGCGGGGGACGTGCGGCGATTAACCTGTGCGGTAGTGAAAAGGAGTTAAAAAGAAGGAAGTGTGCGGATGCGGAAAGAATGGAATAATTGTGGTAGGCTGCCGGCTGAGTAGTTTGGTGAATGTTTGGTGTGGGTGCGGTGCTGCCGATTGGATGGTGGTGCTGCAGTGTGAGTCAGATAAAAAAAAAAAAAAACAGGAGTAGGATCCAATGGGAATAACTGGCATGTATAGACGCGTGTAATGCAAAAGGGCTATTTTTGGTAGCATCTCTCGCTTACGGCCATACCTCCCTGAATGCGCCCGATCGTGTCTTATCTCGGAAGCTAAGCAGGCTAGGGTCTGGTTAGTACTTGGATGGGAGACCACCTGGGAATACCAGGTCCTGTAAGCTTTTCTCACTTTTACTTTATACAGGGGGCGCTCCACTTCACGATTAATTGAAATCTAGCACTCCCCTTCCATTTTACTATTTTATATATATATTTTTATTTTCTCTCTTTCATAAAGGCAGCTTTTACACACGTTTTACTCTAAATACTGCCTGGTAATTCTAGGTGCTGTAAGCTGTTCGTGCCTTTATTCCACCAGGGCACGATCTTCTCACAAACTTGAAGACTGTCACTCCCCATTCACGTTTTACAACTTATTGTTAATAATAAAGAGACAGCTTTTTACACACAGTTTTAAACAAAGTACTGATATAATTCCTCTTCAACTCACCGCTTTGTTTTCTATGCAAAAACCACTTCGCCACAGAAGACTTGATATTGTTGGCATAGCAAGGTCTGCTCTTCTCCTCCTTTCAAAACTTGCTAAAAGCTGTATTTAAAAGAGCAGGTTGGCCGGGGTAATTCACACCCTTCAATGCCAGCTTAATGTTTAGGTTAGTGGGAATCACAGAGGAATTAGGGATGGAAACTTCTTTGTTGATGGTAGAAGCGGTCTGGTGAATTTTTAGAGAGAAGAGGCCGTCGATGTTTCAATGTAGAAAATTGTTCTGGCTGCAGCCTGCAGTATGGACTTGTTGGTGTGTGTAGCTCCCAGTGTTCTGACAGCGCGACGTTTTGGGGAAGCATGTGATTCAACAGCTACCAGTGGGCTTCGTGCGGCGGAGATTTTGTGGCTGTTAGCGGAGTTGATAACAGAGGGTTGTTAAGAGAAGCCTGCATGAGGTAGGCAAAGGAGTAATGTTTGCCGGCGGGGGACGTGCGGCAATTAACCTGTGCGGTAGTGAAAAGGAGTTAAAGAGAAGGAAGTGTGCGGATGCGGAAAGAATGGAATAATTGTGGTAGGCTGCTGGCTGAGTAGTTTGGTGAATGTTTGGTGTGGGTCCGGTGCTGCCGATTGGATGGTGGTGCTGATGTGTGAGTCAGATAAAAAAAAAAAAAAAACAGGAGTAGGATCCAATGGGAATAACTGGCATGTATAGACGCGTGTAATGCAAAAGGGCTATTTTTGGTAGCGTCTCTCGCTTACGGCCGTACCACCCTGAACGCGCCCGATCTCGTCTTATCTTGGAAGCTAAGCAGGCTAGGGTCTGGTTAGTACTTGGATGGGAGACCACCTGGGAATACCAGGTGCTGTAAGCTTTTCTCACTTTTACTTTATACAGGGGGCGCTCCACTTCACGATTAATTTAAATCTATCACTCCCCTTCCATTTTACTATTTTATATATTTCTTTTTTCTCTCATTCATAAAGGCAGCTTTTACACACCGTTTTACTCTAAATACTGCCTGGTAATTATAGCTGCTGTAAGCTGTTCGTGCCTTTATTCCACCAGGGCGCGATCTTCTCACAAACTTGAAGACTGTCACTCCCCATTCACATTTTACAACTTATTGTTAATGATAAAGAGTCAGCTTTTTACACACAGTTTTAAACAAAGTACTGATATTATTCCTCTTCAACTCACCGCTTTGTTTTCTATGCAAAAACGACTTCGCCACAGAAGACTCGTTATTATTGGCATAGCAAGGTCTGCTCTTCTCCTCCCTTCAAAACTTGCTAAAAGCTGTATTTAAAAGAGCAGGTTGGCCGGGGTAATTCACACCCTTCAATGCCAGCTTAATGTTTAGGTTAGTGGGAATCACAGAGGAATTAGGGATGGAAACTTCTTTGCTGGTGGTAGAAGCGGTCTGGTGAATTTTTAGAGAGAAGAGGCCGTCAATGTTTGAATGTAGAAAATTGTTCTGGCTGCAGCCTGCAGTATGGACTTGTTGGTGTGTGTAGCTCCCAGTGTTCTGACAGCGCGACGTTTTGGGGAAGCATGTGATTCAACAGCTACCAGTGGGCTTCGTGCGGCAGAGATTTTGTGGCTGTTAGCGGAGTTGATAACAGAGGGTTGTTAAGAGAAGCCTGCATGAGGTAGGCAAAGGAGTAATGTTTGCCGGCGGGGGACGTGCGGCAATTATCCTGTGCGGTAGTGAAAAGGAGTTAAAGAGAAGGAAGTGTGCGGATGCGGAAAGAATGGAATAATTGTGGTAGGCTGCCGGCTGAGTAGTTTGGTGAATGTTTGGTGTGGGTCCGGCGCTGCCGATTGGATGGTGGGGCTGCAGTGTGAGTCAGATAAAAAAAAAAAAAAAGAACATTAATAGGATCCAATGGGACCAACTGGCATGTATAGAGGCGTGTAATGCAAAAGGGCTGTTTTTGGTAGCATCTCTCGCTTACGGCCATACCACCCTGAACACGCCCGATCTCGTCTGATCTCGGAAGCTAAGCAGGGTAGGGTCTGGTTAGTACTTGGATGGGAGACCACCTGGGACTACCAGGTGCTGTAAGCTTTTCTCACTTTTACTTTATACAGGGGGCGCTCCACTTCACGATTAATTTAAATCTATCACTCCCCTTCCATTTTACTATTTTATATATATTTTTTTATTTTCTCTCTTTCATAAAGGCAGCTTTTACACACCGTTTTACTCTAAATACTGCCTGGTAATTCTAGGTGCTGTAAGCTCTTCGTGCCTTTATTCCACCAGGGCGCGATCTTCTCACAAACTTGAAGACTGTCACTCCCCATTCACGTTTTACAACTTATTGTTAATGATAAAGAGACAGCTTTTTACACACAGTTTTAAACAAAGTACTGATATTATTCCTCTTCAACTGACCGCTTTGTTTTCTATGCAAAAACCACTTCGCCACAGAAGACTCGATATTATTGGCATAGCAAGTTCTGCTCTTCTCCTTTCAAAACTTGCTAAAAGCTGTATTTAAAAGAACAGATTGGCCGGGGTAATTCACACCCTTCAATGCCAGCTTAATGTTTAGGTTATTGGGAATCACAGAGGAATTAGGGATGGAAACTTCTTTGCTGGTGGTAGAAGCGGTCTGGTGAATTTTTAGAGAGAAGAGGCCGTCGATGTTTGAATGTAGAAAATTGTTCTGGCTGCAGCCTGCAGTATGGACTTGTTGGTGTGTGTAGCTCCCAGTGTTCTGACAGCGCGACGTTTTGGGGAAGCATGTGATTCAGCAGCTACCAGTGGGCTTCGTGCGGCGGAGATTTTGTGGCTGTTAGCGGAGTTGATAACAGAGGGTCGTTAAGAGAAGCCTGCATGCAGTAGGCAAAGGAGTAATGTTTGCCGGCGGGGGACGTGCGGCGATTAACCTGTGCGGTAGTGAAAAGGAGTTAAAGAGAAGGAAGTGTGCGGATGCGGAAAGAATGGAATAATTGTGGTAGGCTGCCGGCTGAGTAGTTTGGTGAATGTTTGGTGTGGGTCCGGCGCTGCCGATTGGATGGTGGTGCTGCAGTGTGAGTCAGATAAAAAAAAAAAAAAGAACATTAGTAGGATCCAATGGGACCAACTGGCATGTATAGAGGCGTGTAATGCAAAAGGGCTGTTTTTGGTAGCATCTCTCGCTTACGGCCATACCACCCTGAACACGCCCGATCTCGTCTGATCTCGGAAGCTAAGCAGGGTAGGGTCTGGTTAGTACTTGGATGGGAGACCACCTGGGACTACCAGGTGCTGTAAGCTTTTCTCACTTTTACTTTATACAGGGGGCGCTCCACTTCACGATTAATTTAAATCTATCACTCCCCTTCCATTTTACTATTTTATATATATATTTTTATTTTCTCTCTTTCATAAAGGCAGCTTTTACACACCGTTTTACTCTAAATACTGCCTGGTAATTCTAGGTGCTGTAAGCTCTTCGTGCCTTTATTCCACCAGGGCGCGATCTTCTCACAAACTTGAAGACTGTCACTCCCCATTCACGTTTTACAACTTATTGTTAATGATAAAGAGACAGCTTTTTACACACAGTTTTAAACAAAGTACTGATATTATTCCTCTTCAACTGACCGCTTTGTTTTCTATGCAAAAACCACTTCGCCACAGAAGACTCGATAATATTGGCATAGCAAGTTCTGCTCTTCTCCTTTCAAAACTTGCTAAAAGCTGTATTTAAAAGAACAGATTGGCCGGGGTAATTCACACCCTTCAATGCCAGCTTAATGTTTAGGTTAGTGGGAATCACAGAGGAATTAGGGATGGAAACTTCTTTGCTGGTGGTAGAAGCGGTCTGGTGAATTTTTAGAGAGAAGAGGCCGTCGATGTTTGAATGTAGAAAATTGTTCTGGCTGCAGCCTGCAGTATGGACTTGTTGGTGTGTGTAGCTCCCAGTGTTCTGACAGCGCGACGTTTTGGGGAAGCATGTGATTCAGCAGCTACCAGTGGGCTTCGTGCGGCGGAGATTTTGTGGCTGTTAGCGGAGTTGATAACAGAGGGTCGTTAAGAGAAGCCTGCATGCAGTAGGCAAAGGAGTAATGTTTGCCGGCGGGGGACGTGCGGCGATTAACCTGTGCGGTAGTGAAAAGGAGTTAAAGAGAAGGAAGTGTGCGGATGCGGAAAGAATGGAATAATTGTGGTAGGCTGCCGGCTGAGTAGTTTGGTGAATGTTTGGTGTGGGTCCGGCGCTGCCGATTGGATGGTGGGGCTGCAGTGTGAGTCAGATAAAAAAAAAAAAAAAACCAGGAGTAGGATCCAATGGGACTAACTGGCATGTATAGACGCGTGTAATGCAAAAGGGCTGTTTTTGGTAGCATCTCTCGCTTACGGCCATACCACCCTGAACACGCCCGATCTCGTCTGATCTCGGAAGCCAAGCAGCGTAGGGTCTGGTTAGTATTTGGATGGGAGACCTCCTGGGAATACCAGGTGCTGTAAGCTTTTCTCACTTTTACTTTATACAGGGGGCGCTCCACTTCACGATTAATTTAAATCTATCACTCCCCTTCCATTTTAGTATTTCATATATATATATTTTTTTTTTTCTCTCATTCATAAAGGCAGCTTTTAGAAACCGTTTTACTCTAAATACTTCCTGGTAATTCTAGGTGCTGTAAGCTGTTCGTGCCTTTATTCCACCAGGGCGCGATCTTCTCACAAACTTGAAGACTGTCACTCCCCATTCACGTTTTACAACTTATTGTTAATGATAAAGAGACAGCTTTTTACACACAGTTTTAAACAAAGTACTGATATTATTCCTCTTCAACTGACCGCTTTGTTTTCTATGCAAAAACCACTTCGCCACAGAAGACTCGATATTATTGGCATAGCAAGTTCTGCTCTTCTCCTTTCAAAACTTGCTAAAAGCTGTATTTAAAAGAACAGATTGGCCGGGGTAATTCACACCCTTCAATGCCAGCTTAATGTTTAGGTTAGTGGGAATCAAAGAGGAATTAGGGATGGAAACTTCTTTGCTGGTGGTAGAAGCGGTCTGGTGAATTTTTAGAGAGAAGAGGCCGTCGATGTTTGAATGTAGAAAATTGATCTGGCTGCAGCCTGCAGTATGGACTTGTTGGTGTGTGTAGCTCCCAGTGTTCTGACAGCGCGACGTTTTGGGGAAGCATGTGATTCAGCAGCTACCAGTGGGCTTCGTGCGGCGGAGATTTTGTGGCTGTTAGCGGAGTTGATAACAGAGGGTCGTTAAGAGAAGCCTACATGCAGTAGGCAAAGGAGTAATGTTTGCCGGCGGGGGACGTGCGGCGATTAACCTGTGCGGTAGTGAAAAGGAGTTAAAAAGAAGGAAGTGTGCGGATGCGGAAAGAATGGAATAATTGTGGTAGGCTGCCGGCTGAGTAGTTTGGTGAATGTTTGGTGTGGGTCCGGCGCTGCCGATTGGATGGTGGGGCTGCAGTGTGAGTCAGATAAAAAAAAAAAAAAGAACATTAGTAGGATCCAATGGGACCAACTGGCATGTATAGAGGCGTGTAATGCAAAAGGGCTGTTTTTGGTAGTATCTCTCGCTTACGGCCATACCACCCTGAACACGCCCGATCTCGTCTGATCTCGGAAGCTAAGCAGGGTAGGGTCTGGTTAGTACTTGGATGGGAGACCACCTGGGACTACCAGGTGCTGTAAGCTTTTCTCACTTTTACTTTATACAGGGGGCGCTCCACTTCACGATTAATTTAAATCTATCACTCCCCTTCCATTTTACTATTTTATATATATATTTTTATTTTCTCTCTTTCATAAAGGCAGCTTTTACACACCGTTTTACTCTAAATACTGCCTGGTAATTCTAGGTGCTGTAAGCTCTTCGTGCCTTTATTCCACCAGGGCGCGATCTTCTCACAAACTTGAAGACTGTCACTCCCCATTCACGTTTTACAACTTATTGTTAATGATAAAGAGACAGCTTTTTACACACAGTTTTAAACAAAGTACTGATATTATTCCTCTTCAACTGACCGCTTTGTTTTCTATGCAAAAACCACTTCGCCACAGAAGACTCGATATTATTGGCATAGCAAGTTCTGCTCTTCTCCTTTCAAAACTTGCTAAAAGCTGTATTTAAAAGAAGAGATTGGCCGGGGTAATTCACACCCTTCAATGCCAGCTTAATGTTTAGGTTAGTGGGAATCACAGAGGAATTAGGGATGGAAACTTCTTTGCTGGTGGTAGAAGCGGTCTGGTGAATTTTTAGAGAGAAGAGGCCGTCGATGTTTGAATGTAGAAAATTGTTCTGGCTGCAGCCTGCAGTATGGACTTGTTGGTGTGTGTAGCTCCCAGTGTTCTGACAGCGCGACGTTTTGGGGAAGCATGTGATTCAGCAGCTACCAGTGGGCTTCGTGCGGCGGAGATTTTGTGGCTGTTAGCGGAGTTGATAACAGAGGGTCGTTAAGAGAAGCCTGCATGCAGTAGGCAAAGGAGTAATGTTTGCCGGCGGGGGACGTGCGGCGATTAACCTGTGCGGTAGTGAAAAGGAGTTAAAGAGAAGGAAGTGTGCGGATGCGGAAAGAATGGAATAATTGTGGTAGGCTGCCGGCTGAGTAGTTTGGTGAATGTTTGGTGTGGGTCCGGCGCTGCCGATTGGATGGTGGGGCTGCAGTGTGAGTCAGATAAAAAAAAAAAAAAAACCAGGAGTAGGATCCAATGGGACTAACTGGCATGTATAGACGCGTGTAATGCAAAAGGGCTGTTTTTGGTAGCATCTCTCGCTTACGGCCATACCACCCTGAACACGCCCGATCTCGTCTGATCTCGGAAGCCAAGCAGCGTAGGGTCTGGTTAGTATTTGGATGGGAGACCTCCTGGGAATACCAGGTGCTGTAAGCTTTTCTCACTTTTACTTTATACAGGGGGCGCTCCACTTCACGATTAATTTAAATCTATCACTCCCCTTCCATTTTAGTATTTCATATATATATATATATTTTTTTTCTCTCATTCATAAAGGCAGC
Organism: Brienomyrus brachyistius; assembly: GCF_023856365.1. Lineage (NCBI taxonomy): Eukaryota > Metazoa > Chordata > Actinopteri > Osteoglossiformes > Mormyridae > Brienomyrus > Brienomyrus brachyistius. The sequence continues at coordinate 41,832,014 of NC_064534.1, forward strand.
TTTTAGAAACCGTTTTACTCTAAATACTTCCTGGTAATTCTAGGTGCTGTAAGCTGTTCGTGCCTTTATTCCACCAGGGCGCGATCTTCTCACAAACTTGAAGACTGTCACTCCCCATTCACGTTTTACAACTTATTGTTAATGATAAAGAGACAGCTTTTTACACACAGTTTTAAACAAAGTACTGATATTATTCCTCTTCAACTGACCGCTTTGTTTTCTATGCAAAAACCACTTCGCCACAGAAGACTCGATATTATTGGCATAGCAAGTTCTGCTCTTCTCCTTTCAAAACTTGCTAAAAGCTGTATTTAAAAGAACAGATTGGCCGGGGTAATTCACACCCTTCAATGCCAGCTTAATGTTTAGGTTAGTGGGAATCACAGAGGAATTAGGGATGGAAACTTCTTTGCTGGTGGTAGAAGCGGTCTGGTGAATTTTTAGAGAGAAGAGGCCGTCGATGTTTGAATGTAGAAAATTGATCTGGCTGCAGCCTGCAGTATGGACTTGTTGGTGTGTGTAGCTCCCAGTGTTCTGACAGCGCGACGTTTTGGGGAAGCATGTGATTCAGCAGCTACCAGTGGGCTTCGTGCGGCGGAGATTTTGTGGCTGTTAGCGGAGTTGATAACAGAGGGTCGTTAAGAGAAGCCTACATGCAGTAGGCAAAGGAGTAATGTTTGCCGGCGGGGGACGTGCGGCGATTAACCTGTGCGGTAGTGAAAAGGAGTTAAAAAGAAGGAAGTGTGCGGATGCGGAAAGAATGGAATAATTGTGGTAGGCTGCCGGCTGAGTAGTTTGGTGAATGTTTGGTGTGGGTCCGGCGCTGCCGATTGGATGGTGGGGCTGCAGTGTGAGTCAGATAAAAAAAAAAAAAAACCAGGAGTAGGATCCAATGGGACTAACTGGCATGTATAGACGCGTGTAATGCAAAATGGCTGTTTTTGGTAGCATCTCTCGCTTATGGCCATACCACCCTGAACACGCCCGATCTCGTCTGATCTTGGAAGCTAAGCAGGGTAGGGTCTGGTTAGTACTTGGATGGGAAACCACCTGGGAATACCAGGTGCTGTAAGCTTTTCTCACTTTTTCTTTATACAGGGGGCGCTCCACTTCACGATTAATTTAAATCTATCACTCCCCTTCCATTTTACTATTTTATATATATTTATATTTTTTTTCTCTCATTCATAAAGGCAGCTTTTAGAAACCGTTTTACTCTAAATACTTCCTGGTAATTCTAGGTGCTGTAAGCTGTTCGTGCCTTTATTCCACCAGGTCGCGATCTTCTCACAAACTTGAAGACTGTCACTCCCAATTCACGTTTTACAACTTATTGTTAATGATAAAGAGACAGCTTTTTACACACAGTTTTAAACAAAGTACTGATATTATTCCTCTTCAACTGACCGCTTTGTTTTCTATGCAAAAACCACTTCGCCACAGAAGACTCGATATTATTGGCATAGCAAGTTCTGCTCTTCTCCTTTCAAAACTTGCTAAAAGCTGTATTTAAAAGAACAGATTGGCCGGGGTAATTCACACCCTTCAATGCCAGCTTAATGTTTAGGTTAGTGGGAATCACAGAGGAATTAGGGATGGAAACTTCTTTGCTGGTGGTAGAAGCGGTCTGGTGAATTTTTAGAGAGAAGAGGCCGTCGATGTTTGAATGTAGAAAATTGTTCTGGCTGCAGCCTGCAGTATGGACTTGTTGGTGTGTGTAGCTCCCAGTGTTCTGACAGCGCGACGTTTTGGGGAAGCATGTGATTCAGCAGCTACCAGTGGGCTTCGTGCGGCGGAGATTTTGTGGCTGTTAGCGGAGTTGATAACAGAGGGTCGTTAAGAGAAGCCTGCATGCAGTAGGCAAAGGAGTAATGTTTGCCGGCGGGGGACGTGCGGCGATTAACCTGTGTGGTAGTGAAAAGGAGTTAAAAAGAAGGAAGTGTGCGGATGCGGAAAGAATGGAATAATTGTGGTAGGCTGCCGGCTGAGTAGTTTGGTGAATGTTTGGTGTGGGTCCGGCGCTGCCGATTGGATGGTGGGGCTGCAGTGTGAGTCAGATAAAAAAAAAAAAACCAGGAGTAGGATCCAATGGGACTAACTGGCATGTATAGACGCGTGTAATGCAAAATGGCTGTTTTTGGTAGCATCTCTCGCTTACGGCCATACCACCCTGAACACACCCGATCTCGTCTGGTCTTGGAAGCTAAGCAGGGTAGGGTCTGGTTAGTACTTGGATGGAAAACCACCTGGGAATACCAGGTGCTGTAAGCTTTTCTCACTTTTACTTTATACAGGGGGCGCTCCACTTCACGATTAATTTAAATCTATCACTCCCCTTCCATTTTACTATTTTATATATATTTATATTTTTTTTCTCTCATTCATAAAGGCAGCTTTTACACACCGTTTTACTCTAAATACTTCCTGGTAATTCTAGGTGCTG
>NC_064534.1:41844456-41926956 GCF_023856365.1 Brienomyrus brachyistius
ATGTTTGAATGTAGAAAATTGTTCTGGCTGCAGCCTGCAGTATGGACTTGTTGGTGTGTGTAGCTCCCAGTGTTCTGACAGCGCGACGTTTTGGGGAAGCATGTGATTCAGCAGCTACCAGTGGGCTTCGTGCGGCGGAGATTTTGTGGCTGTTAGCGGAGTTGATAACAGAGGGTCGTTAAGAGAAGCCTGCATGCAGTAGGCAAAGGAGTAATGTTTGCCGGCGGGGGACGTGCGGCGATTAACCTGTGCGGTAGTGAAAAGGAGTTAAAAAGAAGGAAGTGTGCGGATGCGGAAAGAATGGAATAATTGTGGTAGGCTGCCGGCTGAGTAGTTTGGTGAATGTTTGGTGTGGGTCCGGCGCTGCCGATTGGATGGTGGGGCTGCAGTGTGAGTCAGATAAAAAAAAAAAAAAAAGAACATTAGTAGGATCCAATGGGACCAACTGGCATGTATAGAGGCGTGTAATGCAAAAGGGATGTTTTTGGTGGCATCTCCCGCTTACGGCCATACCACCCTGAACACGCCCGATCTCGTCTGATCTCGGAAGCCAAGCAGGGTAGGGTCTGGTTAGTACTTGGATAGGAGACCACCTGGGATTACCAGGTGCTGTAAGCTTTTCTCACTTTTACTTTATACAGGGGGCGCTCCACTTCACGATTAATTTAAATCTATCACTCCCCTTCCATTTTACTATTTTATATATATATATTTTTTTTCTCTCATTCATAAAGGCAGCTTTTACACACCGTTTTACTCTAAATACTTCCTGGTAATTCTAGGTGCTGTAAGCTGTTCGTGCCTTTATTCCACCAGGGCGCGATCTTCTCACAAACTTGAAGACTGTCACTCCCCATTCACGTTTTACAACTTATTGTTAATGATAAAGAGACAGCTTTTTACACACAGTTTTAAACAAAGTACTGATATTATTCCTCTTCAACTAACCGCTTTGTTTTCTATGCAAAAACCACTTCGCCACAGAAGACTCGATATTATTGGCATAGCAAGTTCTGCTCTTCTCCTTTCAAAACTTGCTGAAAGCTCTATTTAAAAGAACAGATTGGCCGGGGTAATTCACACCCTTCAATGCCAGCTTAATGTTTAGGTTAGTGGGAATCACAGAGGAATTAGGGATGGAAACTTCTTTGCTGGTGGTAGAAGCGGTCTGGTGAATTTTTAGAGAGAAGAGGCCGTCGATGTTTGAATGTAGAAAATTGTTCTGGCTGCAGCCTGCAGTATGGACTTGTTGGTGTGTGTAGCTCCCAGTGTTCTGACAGCGCGACGTTTTGGGGAAGCATGTGATTCAACAGCTACCAGTGGGCTTCGTGCGGCAGAGATTTTGTGGCTGTTAGCGGAGTTGATAACAGAGGGTTGTTAAGAGAAGCCTGCATGAGGTAGGCAAAGGAGTAATGTTTGCCGGCGGGGGACGTGCGGCAATTATCCTGTGCGGTAGTGAAAAGGAGTTAAAGAGAAGGAAGTGTGCGGATGCGGAAAGAATGGAATAATTGTGGTAGGCTGCCGGCTGAGTAGTTTGGTGAATGTTTGGTGTGGGTCCGGCGCTGCCGATTGGATGGTGGGGCTGCAGTGTGAGTCAGATAAAAAAAAAAAAAAAGAACATTAGTAGGATCCAATGGGACCAACTGGCATGTATAGAGGCGTGTAATGCAAAAGGGCTGTTTTTGGTAGCATCTCTCGCTTACGGCCATACCACCCTGAACACGCCCGATCTCGTCTGATCTCGGAAGCTAAGCAGGGTAGGGTCTGGTTAGTACTTGGATGGGAGACCACCTGGGACTACCAGGTGCTGTAAGCTTTTCTCACTTTTACTTTATACAGGGGGCGCTCCACTTCACGATTAATTTAAATCTATCACTCCCCTTCCATTTTACTATTTTATATATATTTTTTTATTTTCTCTCTTTCATAAAGGCAGCTTTTACACACCGTTTTACTCTAAATACTGCCTGGTAATTCTAGGTGCTGTAAGCTCTTCGTGCCTTTATTCCACCAGGGCGCGATCTTCTCACAAACTTGAAGACTGTCACTCCCCATTCACGTTTTACAACTTATTGTTAATGATAAAGAGACAGCTTTTTACACACAGTTTTAAACAAAGTACTGATATTATTCCTCTTCAACTGACCGCTTTGTTTTCTATGCAAAAACCACTTCGCCACAGAAGACTCGATATTATTGGCATAGCAAGTTCTGCTCTTCTCCTTTCAAAACTTGCTAAAAGCTGTATTTAAAAGAACAGATTGGCCGGGGTAATTCACACCCTTCAATGCCAGCTTAATGTTTAGGTTATTGGGAATCACAGAGGAATTAGGGATGGAAACTTCTTTGCTGGTGGTAGAAGCGGTCTGGTGAATTTTTAGAGAGAAGAGGCCGTCGATGTTTGAATGTAGAAAATTGTTCTGGCTGCAGCCTGCAGTATGGACTTGTTGGTGTGTGTAGCTCCCAGTGTTCTGACAGCGCGACGTTTTGGGGAAGCATGTGATTCAGCAGCTACCAGTGGGCTTCGTGCGGCGGAGATTTTGTGGCTGTTAGCGGAGTTGATAACAGAGGGTCGTTAAGAGAAGCCTGCATGCAGTAGGCAAAGGAGTAATGTTTGCCGGCGGGGGACGTGCGGCGATTAACCTGTGCGGTAGTGAAAAGGAGTTAAAGAGAAGGAAGTGTGCGGATGCGGAAAGAATGGAATAATTGTGGTAGGCTGCCGGCTGAGTAGTTTGGTGAATGTTTGGTGTGGGTCCGGCGCTGCCGATTGGATGGTGGTGCTGCAGTGTGAGTCAGATAAAAAAAAAAAAAAAAGAACATTAGTAGGATCCAATGGGACCAACTGGCATGTATAGAGGCGTGTAATGCAAAAGGGCTGTTTTTGGTAGCATCTCTCGCTTACGGCCATACCACCCTGAACACGCCCGATCTCGTCTGATCTCGGAAGCTAAGCAGGGTAGGGTCTGGTTAGTACTTGGATGGGAGACCACCTGGGACTACCAGGTGCTGTAAGCTTTTCTCACTTTTACTTTATACAGGGGGCGCTCCACTTCACGATTAATTTAAATCTATCACTCCCCTTCCATTTTACTATTTTATATATATATTTTTATTTTCTCTCTTTCATAAAGGCAGCTTTTACACACCGTTTTACTCTAAATACTGCCTGGTAATTCTAGGTGCTGTAAGCTCTTCGTGCCTTTATTCCACCAGGGCGCGATCTTCTCACAAACTTGAAGACTGTCACTCGCCATTCACGTTTTACAACTTATTGTTAATGATAAAGAGACAGCTTTTTACACACAGTTTTAAACAAAGTACTGATATTATTCCTCTTCAACTGACCGCTTTGTTTTCTATGCAAAAACCACTTCGCCACAGAAGACTCGATATTATTGGCATAGCAAGTTCTGCTCTTCTCCTTTCAAAACTTGCTAAAAGCTGTATTTAAAAGAACAGATTGGCCGGGGTAATTCACACCCTTCAATGCCAGCTTAATGTTTAGGTTAGTGGGAATCACAGAGGAATTAGGGATGGAAACTTCTTTGCTGGTGGTAGAAGCGGTCTGGTGAATTTTTAGAGAGAAGAGGCCGTCGATGTTTGAATGTAGAAAATTGTTCTGGCTGCAGCCTGCAGTATGGACTTGTTGGTGTGTGTAGCTCCCAGTGTTCTGACAGCGCGACGTTTTGGGGAAGCATGTGATTCAGCAGCTACCAGTGGGCTTCGTGCGGCGGAGATTTTGTGGCTGTTAGCGGAGTTGATAACAGAGGGTCGTTAAGAGAAGCCTACATGCAGTAGGCAAAGGAGTAATGTTTGCCGGCGGGGGATGTGCGGCGATTAACCTGTGCGGTAGTGAAAAGGAGTTAAAAAGAAGGAAGTGTGCGGATGCGGAAAGAATGGAATAATTGTGGTAGGCTGCCGGCTGAGTAGTTTGGTGAATGTTTGGTGTGGGTCCGGCGCTGCCGATTGGATGGTGGGGCTGCAGTGTGAGTCAGATAAAAAAAAAAAAAACCAGGAGTAGGATCCAATGGGACTAACTGGCATGTATAGACGCGTGTAATGCAAAATGGCTATTTTTGGTAGCATCTCTCGCTTATGGCCATACCACCCTGAACACGCCCGATCTCGTCTGATCTTGGAAGCTAAGCAGGGTAGGGTCTGGTTAGTACTTGGATGGGAAACCACCTGGGAATACCAGGTGCTGTAAGCTTTTCTCACTTTTTCTTTATACAGGGGGCGCTCCACTTCACGATTAATTTAAATCTATCACTCCCCTTCCATTTTACTATTTTATATATATTTACATTTTTTTTCTCTCATTCATAAAGGCAGCTTTTAGAAACCGTTTTACTCTAAATACTTCCTGGTAATTCTAGGTGTTGTAAGCTGTTCGTGCCTTTATTCCACCAGGTCGCGATCTTCTCACAAACTTGAAGACTGTCACTCCCCATTCACGTTTTACAACTTATTGTTAATGATAAAGAGACAGCTTTTTACACACAGTTTTAAACAAAGTACTGATATTATTCCTCTTCAACTGACCGCTTTGTTTTCTATGCAAAAACCACTTCGCCACAGAAGACTCGATATTATTGGCATAGCAAGTTCTGCTCTTCTCCTTTCAAAACTTGCTAAAAGCTGTATTTAAAAGAACAGATTGGCCGGGGTAATTCACACCCTTCAATGCCAGCTTAATGTTTAGGTTAGTGGGAATCACAGAGGAATTAGGGATGGAAACTTCTTTGCTGGTGGTAGAAGCGGTCTGGTGAATTTTTAGAGAGAAGAGGCCGTCGATGTTTGAATGTAGAAAATTGTTCTGGCTGCAGCCTGCAGTATGGACTTGTTGGTGTGTGTAGCTCCCAGTGTTCTGACAGCGCGACGTTTTGGAGAAGCATGTGATTCAGCAGCTACCAGTGGGCTTCGTGCGGCGGAGATTTTGTGGCTGTTAGCGGAGTTGATAACAGAGGGTCGTTAAGAGAAGCCTGCATGCAGTAGGCAAAGGAGTAATGTTTGCCGGCGGGGGACGTGCGGCGATTAACCTGTGTGGTAGTGAAAAGGAGTTAAAAAGAAGGAAGTGTGCGGATGCGGAAAGAATGGAATAATTGTGGTAGGCTGCCGGCTGAGTAGTTTGGTGAATGTTTGGTGTGGGTCCGGCGCTGCCGATTGGATGGTGGGGCTGCAGTGTGAGTCAGATAAAAAAAAAAAAAACAGGAGTAGGATCCAATGGGACCAACTGGCATGTATAGACGCGTGTAATGCAAAATGGCTGTTTTTGGTAGCATCTCTCGCTTACGGCCATACCACCCTGAACACACCCGATCTCGTCTGATCTTGGAAGCTAAGCAGGGTAGGGTCTGGTTAGTACTTGGATGGAAAACCACCTGGGAATACCAGGTGCTGTAAGCTTTTCTCACTTTTACTTTATACAGGGGGCGCTCCACTTCACGATTAATTTAAATCTATCACTCCCCTTCCATTTTACTATTTTATATATATTTATATTTTTTTTCTCTCATTCATAAAGGCAGCTTTTAGAAACCGTTTTACTCTAAATACTTCCTGGTAATTCTAGGTGCTGTAAGCTGTTCGTGCCTTTATTCCACCAGGTCGCGATCTTCTCACAAACTTGAAGACTGTCACTCCCCATTCACGTTTTACAACTTATTGTTAATGATAAAGAGACAGCTTTTTACACACAGTTTTAAACAAAGTACTGATATTATTCCTCTTCAACTGACCGCTTTGTTTTCTATGCAAAAACCACTTCGCCACAGAAGACTCGATATTATTGGCATAGCAAGTTCTGCTCTTCTCCTTTCAAAACTTGCTAAAAGCTGTATTTAAAAGAACAGATTGGCCGGGGTAATTCACACCCTTCAATGCCAGCTAAATGTTTAGGTTAGTGGGAATCACAGAGGAATTAGGGATGGAAACTTCTTTGCTGGTGGTAGAAGCGGTCTGCTGAATTTTTAGAGAGAAGAGGCCGTCGATGTTTGAATGTAGAAAATTGTTCTGGCTGCAGCCTGCAGTATGGACTTGTTGGTGTGTGTAGCTCCCAGTGTTCTGACAGCGCGACGTTTTGGGGAAGCATGTGATTCAGCAGCTACCAGTGGGCTTCGTGCGGCGGAGATTTTGTGGCTGTTAGCGGAGTAGATAACAGAGGGTCGTTAAGAGAAGCCTGCATGCAGTAGGCAAAGGAGTAATGTTTGCCGGCGGGGGACGTGCGGCGATTAACCTGTGTGGTAGTGAAAAGGAGTTAAAAAGAAGGAAGTGTGCGGATGCGGAAAGAATGGAATAATTGTGGTAGGCTGCCGGCTGAGTAGTTTGGTGAATGTTTGGTGTGGGTCCGGCGCTGCCGATTGGATGGTGGTGCTGCAGTGTGAGTTAGACAAAAAAAAAAAAAAACAGGCGTAGGATCCAATGGGACTAACTGGCATGTATAGACGCGTGTAATGCAAAAGGGCTGTTTTTGGTAGCATCTCTCGCTTGCGGCCATACCACCCTGAACACGCCCGATCTCGTCTGATCTCGGAAGCCAAGCAGGGTATGGTCTGGTTAGTACTTAGATGGGAGACCACCTGGGATTACCAGGTGCTGTAAGCTTTTCTCACTTTTACTTTATACAGGGGGCGCTCCACTTCACGATTAATTTAAATCTATCACTCCCCTTCCATTTTACTATTATATATATATATATATTTTTTTTTCTCTCATTCATAAAGGCAGCTTTTACACACCGTTTTACTCTAAATACTTCCTGGTAATTCTAGGTGCTGTAAGCTGTTCGTGCCTTTATTCCACCAGGGCGCGATCTTCTCACAAACTTGAAGACTGTCACTCCCCATTCACGTTTTACAACTTATTGTTAATGATAAAGAGACAGCTTTTTACACACAGTTTTAAACAAAGTTCTGATATTATTCCTCTTCAACTGACCGCTTTGTTTTCTATGCAAAAACCACTTCGCCACAGAAGACTCGATATTATTGGCATAGCAAGCTCTGCTCTTCTCCTTTCAAAACTTGCTAAAAGCTGTATTTAAAAGAACAGATTGGCCAGGGTAATTCACACCCTTCAATGCCAGCTTAATGTTTAGGTTAGTGGGAATCACAGAGGAATTAGGGATGGAAACTTCTTTGCTGGTGGTAGAAGCGGTCTGGTGAATTTTTAGAGAGAAGAGGCCGTCGATGTTTGAATGTAGAAAATTGTTCTGGCTGCAGCCTACAGTATGGACTTGTTGGTGTGTGTAGCTCCCAGTGTTCTGACAGCGCGACGTTTTGGGGAAGCATGTGATTCAGCAGCTACCAGTGGGCTTCGTGCGGCGGAGATTTTGTGGCTGTTAGCGGAGTTGATAACAGAGGGTCGTTAAGAGAAGCCTGCATGCAGTAGGCAAAGGAGTAATGTTTGCCGGCGGGGGACGTGCGGCGATTAACCTGTGTGGTAGTGAAAAGGAGTTAAAAAGAAGGAAGTGTGCGGATGCGGAAAGAATGGAATAATTGTGGTAGGCTGCCGGCTGAGTAGTTTGGTGAATGTTTGGTGTGGGTCCGGCGCTGCCGATTGGATGGTGGTGCTGCAGTGTGAGTTAGACAAAAAAAAAAAAAACCAGGCGTAGGATCCAATGGGACTAACTGGCATGTATAGACGCGTGTAATGCAAAAGGGCTGTTTTTGGTAGCATCTCTCGCTTGCGGCCATACCACCCTGAACACGCCCGATCTCGTCTGATCTCGGAAGCCAAGCAGGGTATGGTCTGGTTAGTACTTAGATGGGAGACCACCTGGGATTACCAGGTGCTGTAAGCTTTTCTCACTTTTACTTTATACAGGGGGCGCTCCACTTCACGATTAATTTAAATCTATCACTCCCCTTCCATTTTACTATTATATATATATATATATTTTTTTTTTCTCTCATTCATAAAGGCAGCTTTTACACACCGTTTTACTCTAAATACTTCCTGGTAATTCTAGGTGCTGTAAGCTGTTCGTGCCTTTATTCCACCAGGGCGCGATCTTCTCACAAACTTGAAGACTGTCACTCCCCATTCACGTTTTACAACTTATTGTTAATGATAAAGAGACAGCTTTTTACACACAGTTTTAAACAAAGTTCTGATATTATTCCTCTTCAACTGACCGCTTTGTTTTCTATGCAAAAACCACTTCGCCACAGAAGACTCGATATTATTGGCATAGCAAGCTCTGCTCTTCTCCTTTCAAAACTTGCTAAAAGCTGTATTTAAAAGAACAGATTGGCCAGGGTAATTCACACCCTTCAATGCCAGCTTAATGTTTAGGTTAGTGGGAATCACAGAGGAATTAGGGATGGAAACTTCTTTGCTGGTGGTAGAAGCGGTCTGGTGAATTTTTAGAGAGAAGAGGCCGTCGATGTTTGAATGTAGAAAATTGTTCTGGCTGCAGCCTACAGTATGGACTTGTTGGTGTGTGTAGCTCCCAGTGTTCTGACAGCGCGACGTTTTGGGGAAGCATGTGATTCAGCAGCTACCAGTGGGCTTCGTGCGGCGGAGATTTTGTGGCTGTTAGCGGAGTTGATAACAGAGGGTCGTTAAGAGAAGCCTGCATGCAGTAGGCAAAGGAGTAATGTTTGCCGGCGGGGGACGTTCGGCGATTAACCTGTGCGGTAGTGAAAAGGAGTTAAAAAGAAGGAAGTGTGCGGATGCGGAAAGAATGGAATAATTGTGGTAGGCTGCCGGCTGAGTAGTTTGGTGAATGTTTGGTGTGGGTCCGGCGCTGCCGATTGGATGGTGGTGCTGCAGTGTGAGTCAGATAAAAAAAAAAAAAAAGAACATTAGTAGGATCCAATGGGACCAACTGGCATGTATAGAGGCGTGTAATGCAAAAGGGCTGTTTTTGGTAGCATCTCTCGCTTACGGCCATACCACCCTGAACACGCCTGATCTCGTCTGATCTCGGAAGCTAAGCAGGGTAGGGTCTGGTTAGTACTTGGATGGGAGACCACCTGGGAATACCAGGTGCTGTAAGCTTTTCTCACTTTTACTTTATACAGGGGGCGCTCCACTTCACGATTAATTTAAATCTATCACTCCCCTTCCATTTTACTATTTTATATATATATATTTTTTTTTCTCTCATTCATAAAGGCAGCTTTTAGAAACCGTTTTACTCTAAATACTTCCTGGTAATTCTAGGTGCTGTAAGCTGTTCGTGCCTTTATTCCACCAGGGCGCAATCTTCTCACAAACTTGAAGACTGTCACTCCCCATTCACGTTTTACAACTTATTGTTAATGATAAAGAGACAGCTTTTTACACACAGTTTTAAACAAAGTACTGATATTATTCCTCTTCAACTGACCGCTTTGTTTTCTATGCAAAAACCACTTCGCCACAGAAGACTCGATATTATTGGCATAGCAAGCTCTGCTCTTCTCCTTTCAAAACTTGCTAAAAGCTGTATTTAAAAGAACAGATTGGCCAGGGTAATTCACACCCTTCAATGCCAGCTTAATGTTTAGGTTAGTGGGAATCACAGAGGAATTAGGGATGGAAACTTCTTTGCTGGTGGTAGAAGCGGTCTGGTGAATTTTTAGAGAGAAGAGGCCGTCGATGTTTGAATGTAGAAAATTGTTCTGGCTGCAGCCTACAGTATGGACTTGTTGGTGTGTGTAGCTCCCAGTGTTCTGACAGCGCGACGTTTTGGGGAAGCATGTGATTCAGCAGCTACCAGTGGGCTTCGTGCGGCGGAGATTTTGTGGCTGTTAGCGGAGTTGATAACAGAGGGTCGTTAAGAGAAGCCTGCATGCAGTAGGCAAAGGAGTAATGTTTGCCGGCGGGGGACGTTCGGCGATTAACCTGTGCGGTAGTGAAAAGGAGTTAAAAAGAAGGAAGTGTGCGGATGCGGAAAGAATGGAATAATTGTGGTAGGCTGCCGGCTGAGTAGTTTGGTGAATGTTTGGTGTGGGTCCGGCGCTGCCGATTGGATGGTGGTGCTGCAGTGTGAGTCAGATAAAAAAAAAAAAAAAGAACATTAGTAGGATCCAATGGGACCAACTGGCATGTATAGAGGCGTGTAATGCAAAAGGGCTGTTTTTGATAGCATCTCTCGCTTACGGCCATACCACCCTGAACACGCCTGATCTCGTCTGATCTCGGAAGCTAAGCAGGGTAGGGTCTGGTTAGTACTTGGATGGGAGACCACCTGGGAATACCAGGTGCTGTAAGCTTTTCTCACTTTTACTTTATACAGGGGGCGCTCCACTTCACGATTAATTTAAATCTATCACTCCCCTTCCATTTTACTATTTTATATATATATATTTTTTTTTCTCTCATTCATAAAGGCAGCTTTTAGAAACCGTTTTACTCTAAATACTTCCTGGTAATTCTAGGTGCTGTAAGCTGTTCGTGCCTTTATTCCACCAGGGCGCAATCTTCTCACAAACTTGAAGACTGTCACTCCCCATTCACGTTTTACAACTTATTGTTAATGATAAAGAGACAGCTTTTTACACACAGTTTTAAACAAAGTACTGATATTATTCCTCTTCAACTGACCGCTTTGTTTTCTATGCAAAAACCACTTCGCCACAGAAGACTCGATATTATTGGCATAGCAAGCTCTGCTCTTCTCCTTTCAAAACTTGCTAAAAGCTGTATTTAAAAGAACAGATTGGCCAGGGTAATTCACACCCTTCAATGCCAGCTTAATGTTTAGGTTAGTGGGAATCACAGAGGAATTAGGGATGGAAACTTCTTTGCTGGTGGTAGAAGCGGTCTGGTGAATTTTTAGAGAGAAGAGGCCGTCGATGTTTGAATGTAGAAAATTGTTCTGGCTGCAGCCTACAGTATGGACTTGTTGGTGTGTGTAGCTCCCAGTGTTCTGACAGCGCGACGTTTTGGGGAAGCATGTGATTCAGCAGCTACCAGTGGGCTTCGTGCGGCGGAGATTTTGTGGCTGTTAGCGGAGTTGATAACAGAGGGTCGTTAAGAGAAGCCTGCATGCAGTAGGCAAAGGAGTAATGTTTGCCGGCGGGGGACGTTCGGCGATTAACCTGTGCGGTAGTGAAAAGGAGTTAAAAAGAAGGAAGTGTGCGGATGCGGAAAGAATGGAATAATTGTGGTAGGCTGCCGGCTGAGTAGTTTGGTGAATGTTTGGTGTGGGTCCGGCGCTGCCGATTGGATGGTGGTGCTGCAGTGTGAGTCAGATAAAAAAAAAAAAAAAGAACATTAGTAGGATCCAATGGGACCAACTGGCATGTATAGAGGCGTGTAATGCAAAAGGGCTGTTTTTGGTAGCATCTCTCGCTTACGGCCATACCACCCTGAACACGCCTGATCTCGTCTGATCTCGGAAGCTAAGCAGGGTAGGGTCTGGTTAGTACTTGGATGGGAGACCACCTGGGAATACCAGGTGCTGTAAGCTTTTCTCACTTTTACTTTATACAGGGGGCGCTCCACTTCACGATTAATTTAAATCTATCACTCCCCTTCCATTTTACTATTTTATATATATATATTTTTTTTTCTCTCATTCATAAAGGCAGCTTTTAGAAACCGTTTTACTCTAAATACTTCCTGGTAATTCTAGGTGCTGTAAGCTGTTCGTGCCTTTATTCCACCAGGGCGCAATCTTCTCACAAACTTGAAGACTGTCACTCCCCATTCACGTTTTACAACTTATTGTTAATGATAAAGAGACAGCTTTTTACACACAGTTTTAAACAAAGTACTGATATTATTCCTCTTCAACTGACCGCTTTGTTTTCTATGCAAAAACCACTTCGCCACAGAAGACTCGATATTATTGGCATAGCAAGCTCTGCTCTTCTCCTTTCAAAACTTGCTAAAAGCTGTATTTAAAAGAACAGATTGGCCAGGGTAATTCACACCCTTCAATGCCAGCTTAATGTTTAGGTTAGTGGGAATCACAGAGGAATTAGGGATGGAAACTTCTTTGCTGGTGGTAGAAGCGGTCTGGTGAATTTTTAGAGAGAAGAGGCCGTCGATGTTTGAATGTAGAAAATTGTTCTGGCTGCAGCCTACAGTATGGACTTGTTGGTGTGTGTAGCTCCCAGTGTTCTGACAGCGCGACGTTTTGGGGAAGCATGTGATTCAGCAGCTACCAGTGGGCTTCGTGCGGCGGAGATTTTGTGGCTGTTAGCGGAGTTGATAACAGAGGGTCGTTAAGAGAAGCCTGCATGCAGTAGGCAAAGGAGTAATGTTTGCCGGCGGGGGACGTGCGGCGATTAACCTGTGCGGTAGTGAAAAGGAGTTAAAAAGAAGGAAGTGTGCGGATGCGGAAAGAATGGAATAATTGTGGTAGGCTGCCGGCTGAGTAGTTTGGTGAATGTTTGGTGTGGGTCCGGCGCTGCCGATTGGATGGTGGTGCTGCAGTGTGAGTCAGATAAAAAAAAAAAAAAGAACATTAGTAGGATCCAATGGGACCAACTGGCATGTATAGAGGCGTGTAATGCAAAAGGGCTGTTTTTGGTAGCATCTCTCGCTTACGGCCATACCACCCTGAACACGCCTGATCTCGTCTGATCTCGGAAGCTAAGCAGGGTAGGGTCTGGTTAGTACTTGGATGGGAGACCACCTGGGAATACCAGGTGCTGTAAGCTTTTCTCACTTTTACTTTATACAGGGGGCGCTCCACTTCACGATTAATTTAAATCTATCACTCCCCTTCCATTTTACTATTTTATATATATATATTTTTTTTTCTCTCATTCATAAAGGCAGCTTTTAGAAACCGTTTTACTCTAAATACTTCCTGGTAATTCTAGGTGCTGTAAGCTGTTCGTGCCTTTATTCCACCAGGGCGCAATCTTCTCACAAACTTGAAGACTGTCACTCCCCATTCACGTTTTACAACTTATTGTTAATGATAAAGAGACAGCTTTTTACACACAGTTTTAAACAAAGTACTGATATTATTCCTCTTCAACTGACCGCTTTGTTTTCTATGCAAAAACCACTTCGCCACAGAAGACTCGATATTATTGGCATAGCAAGCTCTGCTCTTCTCCTTTCAAAACTTGCTAAAAGCTGTATTTAAAAGAACAGATTGGCCAGGGTAATTCACACCCTTCAATGCCAGCTTAATGTTTAGGTTAGTGGGAATCACAGAGGAATTAGGGATGGAAACTTCTTTGCTGGTGGTAGAAGCGGTCTGGTGAATTTTTAGAGAGAAGAGGCCGTCGATGTTTGAATGTAGAAAATTGTTCTGGCTGCAGCCTACAGTATGGACTTGTTGGTGTGTGTAGCTCCCAGTGTTCTGACAGCGCGACGTTTTGGGGAAGCATGTGATTCAGCAGCTACCAGTGGGCTTCGTGCGGCGGAGATTTTGTGGCTGTTAGCGGAGTTGATAACAGAGGGTCGTTAAGAGAAGCCTGCATGCAGTAGGCAAAGGAGTAATGTTTGCCGGCGGGGGACGTTCGGCGATTAACCTGTGCGGTAGTGAAAAGGAGTTAAAAAGAAGGAAGTGTGCGGATGCGGAAAGAATGGAATAATTGTGGTAGGCTGCCGGCTGAGTAGTTTGGTGAATGTTTGGTGTGGGTCCGGCGCTGCCGATTGGATGGTGGTGCTGCAGTGTGAGTCAGATAAAAAAAAAAAAAAAGAACATTAGTAGGATCCAATGGGACCAACTGGCATGTATAGAGGCGTGTAATGCAAAAGGGCTGTTTTTGGTAGCATCTCTCGCTTACGGCCATACCACCCTGAACACGCCTGATCTCGTCTGATCTCGGAAGCTAAGCAGGGTAGGGTCTGGTTAGTACTTGGATGGGAGACCACCTGGGAATACCAGGTGCTGTAAGCTTTTCTCACTTTTACTTTATACAGGGGGCGCTCCACTTCACGATTAATTTAAATCTATCACTCCCCTTCCATTTTACTATTTTATATACATATATTTTTTTTTCTCTCATTCATAAAGGCAGCTTTTAGAAACCGTTTTACTCTAAATACTTCCTGGTAATTCTAGGTGCTGTAAGCTGTTCGTGCCTTTATTCCACCAGGGCGCAATCTTCTCACAAACTTGAAGACTGTCACTCCCCATTCACGTTTTACAACTTATTGTTAATGATAAAGAGACAGCTTTTTACACACAGTTTTAAACAAAGTACTGATATTATTCCTCTTCAACTGACCGCTTTGTTTTCTATGCAAAAACCACTTCGCCACAGAAGACTCGATATTATTGGCATAGCAAGCTCTGCTCTTCTCCTTTCAAAACTTGCTAAAAGCTGTATTTAAAAGAACAGATTGGCCAGGGTAATTCACACCCTTCAATGCCAGCTTAATGTTTAGGTTAGTGGGAATCACAGAGGAATTAGGGATGGAAACTTCTTTGCTGGTGGTAGAAGCGGTCTGGTGAATTTTTAGAGAGAAGAGGCCGTCGATGTTTGAATGTAGAAAATTGTTCTGGCTGCAGCCTACAGTATGGACTTGTTGGTGTGTGTAGCTCCCAGTGTTCTGACAGCGCGACGTTTTGGGGAAGCATGTGATTCAGCAGCTACCAGTGGGCTTCGTGCGGCGGAGATTTTGTGGCTGTTAGCGGAGTTGATAACAGAGGGTCGTTAAGAGAAGCCTGCATGCAGTAGGCAAAGGAGTAATGTTTGCCGGCGGGGGACGTTCGGCGATTAACCTGTGCGGTAGTGAAAAGGAGTTAAAAAGAAGGAAGTGTGCGGATGCGGAAAGAATGGAATAATTGTGGTAGGCTGCCGGCTGAGTAGTTTGGTGAATGTTTGGTGTGGGTCCGGCGCTGCCGATTGGATGGTGGTGCTGCAGTGTGAGTCAGATAAAAAAAAAAAAAAAGAACATTAGTAGGATCCAATGGGACCAACTGGCATGTATAGAGGCGTGTAATGCAAAAGGGCTGTTTTTGGTAGCATCTCTCGCTTACGGCCATACCACCCTGAACACGCCTGATCTCGTCTGATCTCGGAAGCTAAGCAGGGTAGGGTCTGGTTAGTACTTGGATGGGAGACCACCTGGGAATACCAGGTGCTGTAAGCTTTTCTCACTTTTACTTTATACAGGGGGCGCTCCACTTCACGATTAATTTAAATCTATCACTCCCCTTCCATTTTACTATTTTATATACATATATTTTTTTTTCTCTCATTCATAAAGGCAGCTTTTAGAAACCGTTTTACTCTAAATACTTCCTGGTAATTCTAGGTGCTGTAAGCTGTTCGTGCCTTTATTCCACCAGGGCGCAATCTTCTCACAAACTTGAAGACTGTCACTCCCCATTCACGTTTTACAACTTATTGTTAATGATAAAGAGACAGCTTTTTACACACAGTTTTAAACAAAGTACTGATATTATTCCTCTTCAACTGACCGCTTTGTTTTCTATGCAAAAACCACTTCGCCACAGAAGACTCGATATTATTGGCATAGCAAGCTCTGCTCTTCTCCTTTCAAAACTTGCTAAAAGCTGTATTTAAAAGAACAGATTGGCCAGGGTAATTCACACCCTTCAATGCCAGCTTAATGTTTAGGTTAGTGGGAATCACAGAGGAATTAGGGATGGAAACTTCTTTGCTGGTGGTAGAAGCGGTCTGGTGAATTTTTAGAGAGAAGAGGCCGTCGATGTTTGAATGTAGAAAATTGTTCTGGCTGCAGCCTACAGTATGGACTTGTTGGTGTGTGTAGCTCCCAGTGTTCTGACAGCGCGACGTTTTGGGGAAGCATGTGATTCAGCAGCTACCAGTGGGCTTCGTGCGGCGGAGATTTTGTGGCTGTTAGCGGAGTTGATAACAGAGGGTCGTTAAGAGAAGCCTGCATGCAGTAGGCAAAGGAGTAATGTTTGCCGGCGGGGGACGTTCGGCGATTAACCTGTGCGGTAGTGAAAAGGAGTTAAAAAGAAGGAAGTGTGCGGATGCGGAAAGAATGGAATAATTGTGGTAGGCTGCCGGCTGAGTAGTTTGGTGAATGTTTGGTGTGGGTCCGGCGCTGCCGATTGGATGGTGGTGCTGCAGTGTGAGTCAGATAAAAAAAAAAAAAAAGAACATTAGTAGGATCCAATGGGACCAACTGGCATTTATAGAGGCGTGTAATGCAAAAGGGCTGTTTTTGGTAGCATCTCTCGCTTACGGCCATACCACCCTGAACACGCCTGATCTCGTCTGATCTCGGAAGCCAAGCAGGGTAGGGTCTGGTTAGTACTTGGATGGGAGACCACCTGGGATTACCAGGTGCTGTAAGCTTTTCTCACTTTTACTTTATACAGGGGGCGCTCCACTTCACGATTAATTTAAATCTATCACTCCCCTTCCATTTTACTATTTTATATATATATTTTTTTTTTCTCTCATTCATAAAGGCAGCTTTTACACACCGTTTTACTCTAAATACTTCCTGGTAATTCTAGGTGCTGTAAGCTGTTCGTGCCTTTATTCCACCAGGGCGCGATCTTCTCACAAACTTGAAGACTGTCACTCCCCATTCACGTTTTACAACTTATTGTTAATGATAAAGAGACAGCTTTTTACACACAGTTTTAAACAAAGTACTGATATTATTCCTCTTCAACTGACCGCTTTGTTTTCTATGCAAAAACCACTTCGCCACAGAAGACTCGATATTATTGGCATAGCAAGTTCTGCTCTTCTCCTTTCAAAACTTGCTGAAAGCTCTATTTAAAAGAACAGATTGGCCGGGGTAATTCACACCCTTCAATGCCAGCTTAATGTTTAGGTTAGTGGGAATCACAGAGGAATTAGGGATGGAAACTTCTTTGCTGGTGGTAGAAGCGGTCTGGTGAATTTTTAGAGAGAAGAGGCCGTCGATGTTTGAATGTAGAAAATTGTTCTGGCTGCAGCCTGCAGTATGGACTTGTTGGTGTGTGTAGCTCCCAGTGTTCTGACAGCGCGACGTTTTGGGGAAGCATGTGATTCAGCAGCTACCAGTGGGCTTCGTGCGGCGGAGATTTTGTGGCTGTTAGCGGAGTTGATAACAGAGGGTCGTTAAGAGAAGCCTGCATGCAGTAGGCAAAGGAGTAATGTTTGCCGGCGGGGGACGTGCGGCGATTAACCTGTGCGGTAGTGAAAAGGAGTTAAAAAGAAGGAAGTGTGCGGATGCGGAAAGAATGGAATAATTGTGGTAGGCTGCCGGCTGAGTAGTTTGGTGAATGTTTGGTGTGGGTCCGGCGCTGCCGATTGGATGGTGGGGCTGCAGTGTGAGTCAGATAAAAAAAAAAAAAGAACATTAGTAGGATCCAATGGGACCAACTGGCATGTATAGAGGCGTGTAATGCAAAAGGGATGTTTTTGGTAGCATCTCTCGCTTACGGCCATACCACCCTGAACACGCCTGATCTCGTCTGATCTCGGAAGCTAAGCAGGTTAGGGTCTGGTTAGTACTTGGATGGGAAACCACCTGGGAATACCAGGTGCTGTAAGCTTTTCTCACTTTTACTTTATACAGGGGGCGCTCCACTTCACGATTAATTTAAATCTATCACTCCCCTTCCATTTTACTATTTTATATATATATATTTTTTTTTCTCTCATTCATAAAGGCAGCTTTTACACACCGTTTTACTCTAAATACTTCCTGGTAATTCTAGGTGCTGTTAGCTGTTCGTGCCTTTATTCCACCATGGCGCGATCTTCTCACAAACTTGAAGACTGTCACTCCCCATTCACGTTTTACAACTTATTGTTAATGATAAAGAGACAGCTTTTTACACACAGTTTTAAACAAAGTACTGATATTATTCCTCTTCAACTGACCGCTTTGTTTTCTATGCAAAAACCACTTCGCCACAGAAGACTCGATATTATTGGCATAGCAAGTTCTGCTCTTCTCCTTTCAAAACTTGCTAAAAGCTGTATTTAAAAGAACAGATTGGCCGGGGTAATTCACACCCTTCAATGCCAGCTTAATGTTTAGGTTAGTGGGAATCACAGAGGAATTAGGGATGGAAACTTCTTTGCTGGTGGTAGAAGCGGTCTGGTGAATTTTTAGAGAGAAGAGGCCGTCGATGTTTGAATGTAGAAAATTGTTCTGGCTGCAGCCTGCAGTATGGACTTGTTGGTGTGTGTAGCTCCCAGTGTTCTGACAGCGCGACGTTTTGGGGAAGCATGTGATTCAGCAGCTACCAGTGGGCTTCGTGCGGCGGAGATTTTGTGGCTGTTAGCGGAGTTGATAACAGAGGGTCGTTAAGAGAAGCCTGCATGCAGTAGGCAAAGGAGTAATGTTTGCCGGCGGGGGACGTGCGGCGATTAACCTGTGCGGTAGTGAAAAGGAGTTAAAAAGAAGGAAGTGTGCGGATGCGGAAAGAATGGAATAATTGTGGTAGGCTGCCGGCTGAGTAGTTTGGTGAATGTTTGGTGTGGGTCCGGCGCTGCCGATTGGATGGTGGGGCTGCAGTGTGAGTCAGATAAAAAAAAAAAAAAGAACATTAGTAGGATCCAATGGGACCAACTGGCATGTATAGAGGCGTGTAATGCAAAAGGGATGTTTTTGATAGCATCTCTCGCTAACGGCCATACCACCCTGAACTCGCCTGATCTCGTCTGATCTCGGAAGCTAAGCAGGTTAGGGTCTGGTTAGTACTTGGATGGGAGACCACCTGGGAATACCAGGTGCTGTAAGTTTTTCTCACTTTATACAGGGGGCGCTCCACTTCACGATTAATTTAAATCTATCACTCCCCTTCCATTTTACTATTTTATATATTTCTTTTTTCTCTCATTCATAAAGGCAGCTTTTAAACACGTTTTACTCTAAATACTGCCTGGTAATTCAAGGTGCTCTAAGCTGTTCGTGCCTTTATTCCACCAGGGCGCGATTTTCTCACAAACTTGAAGACTGTCACTCCCCATTCACGTTTTACAACTTATTGTTAATAATAAAGAGACAGCTTTTTACACACAGTTTTAAACAAAGTACTGATATAATTCCTCTTCAACTCACTGCTTTGTTTTCTATGCAAAAACCACTTCGCCACAGAAGACTTGATATTGTTGGCATAGCAAGGTCTGCTCTTCTCCTTTCAAAACTTGCTAAAAGCTGTATTTAAAAGAACAGATTGGCCGGGGTAATTCACACCTTTCAATGCCAGCTTAATGTTTAGGTTAGTGGGAATCACAGAGGAATTAGGGATGGAAACTTCTTTGCTGGTGGTAGAAGCGGTCTGGTGAATTTTTAGAGAGAAGAGGCCGTCGATGTTTGAATGTAGAAAATTGTTCTGGCTGCAGCCTGCAGTATGGACTTGTTGGTGTGTGTAGTGTTGCCAGAAATGTAGTAAGGCGCTCGAATAAGCAGGCCGGAGCATATACGAATGCGTTAGAACAAAATGCTGTTTACTTAACAAAACATTACATAGAAATAATCAAGGTAGCACAGGAGCAAGCATGTCGTATACGTCTCACTCTTATTCACACTTCTTCTCTCTTCTCCCATCCTACAGTCTCTGCCTTTTTTTTAACACTGCCACCTAATGTTCTGAGGTTGTAATTACAGTCAGTGAACACAACATCTCCTCTCTCTGTAAAAGAATACACTCTCTATACAAAGTGAATGCAAACAGGAAAACGTAGTAGTTAAATGTAATGAATTGAAATGTAGTTCTGTCAAATACAACTCTTGTGGTACCATTGCATCAGAAATCGTGAATAAAGTATCTTTACATAAGGTGCATTAACATGTAACTGTAAAATCACTGTAAACAGTAAATTACCTATACTTAAACTTGACTCTTATCGAGTGAATAAACTAAAGTACTTCGAACCTTGTAAACAGTCTTAGTTATAACAATCAAGTTACTAGAATCATCCCAGCTTCTCTTTAATCAACTATTGCATGACATAGTCCTTAAGCCACTTGGGCTTGTATTTAACACGTGGCTGTTTGTGAGAGGGGGAATGACTAACACCTGTGTGTATCAGTCGAGATGTGTCGCAGTCTTGTCCAGCCACAGGAGGAATCTTGGCAAGATGAGAGGCATTCCAAATTTTTCCATCACTCAGCAAGAAAGAATTTGGACCTATCCTCTTCCTCACGGTTGTAGGGGAAGTAAATCTGGGATGAGCTTTAGGGACGTGATTAGGCTTCCTTATCCTCACTCTCTCTCCTGGTCGAAAAGAAGGCATGCATGCGCCACGTTTAGCATCAGTGTAATGCTGCATGTTATTCTGATGTCTCTGAACTGCACGACGAGCAGAAACATCCAGCTGAGACATGGCAGATGGCAGAGGAAGAATATCCAATTTGGTGCGCATTTTCCTACCATAAAGTAGTTCATATGGTGAGGTGGAAGTTGCGGCATGTGGCGTTGCACGATACACCTGGAGCCAGTTCATAACAGTCTCATTCCATGGTTGTGACTGTTGAATGGCGGTTTGAATGCAGCTTCTCAGGGCACGATGGAATCTCTCGACAGCTCCGTTAGCAGCTGGATAGTAGACTGATGTTCTGCTATGGGAGATACCATAGGTGTGCAGGAATGATGCAAAAGCTGCAGAGGTGAACTGTGGACCATTGTCTGTGACAATGTTCTCTGGGTTACCATGACGACAGAAAATAGATGTCAAGAAGTGAATAACATCTTCAGTAGTGGCGGTATGTGAAAAGGCAACTTCTGGCCACTTTGAATAATAATCTGTCAGCGTGATAGCGTATTTACAAGCAGCAACTGCAGTGTCAAAGGGTACAACAATATCAAGGCCAAGTTTCTTCCATGGTCCATCAGGCAGTGGGACTGGTTGCAAAGGAGCAGGGTGAGTAGAAGCTGTTTTATCATTAGCCTGGCAGAGTATACATGAAGCAATGCAAGACTGAACTTGTGAATCCATCTTTGGCCACCAGTAGAGGTCGCGCAGACGTTGTTTTGTGCGGACAATTCCTTGATGACTCTCATGTGCAAGCGTGATCAGTGTGTGTCGTAAGGAGAGTGGCACGATGAGTCTTGAGCCTCTGAGGATGTAGTTATCCTTAACGGAGAGCTCATCTCTGATCTTATAGTATAGGGCTAGTATACCACTTACTGATTTAACGGATGGAGGCCAACCACTTTCAATTTGTGAGCGCAGAGCTGACAGTTCAGGACAAGTAGAACAAGCAGAGTTGAAGTCAACCACCGGAAGGGAGCTTAGGACAGCAGAAATATGTGCCACCATCTCGGGTTCTGAATCTGAAATAGAGTCAGGAGGCGCAGGCAGGGGAAGGCGCGAGAGACAATCAGCCGTATAGTTCTGGGAGCCTGGTCGATAGACAACATCATAGTCAAAACAGAGCAGGCGTGCAGACCAGCGGGCAACCCGCATACCAGCCCGACCGATTCCCTTTGTGCTGAGCAGTGTTGTCAATGCCTGATGATCTGTGCGGAGAGTAAAACGACGTCCCCACAGATACGTTCTCCATTTTTCTGTAGCCCACACACAAGCAAGTGCTTCTTTTTCAACAGTCGAGTATTTCCTCTCCGTTTCAGTCAGTGTGCGGGAAGCGAAAGCCACAGGCTTCTCTGTGCCATCAGGCTGTACTTGTGCAAAGACAGCTCCAAGTCCATAGTCACTTGCATCTGTGGAAATTACCGGTCGTAGAGAAGGGTTAAAAAGAGCAAGCGCAGGACTGTTCACAAGAAGTTGCTTAACTTCCTCAAAGCTGCTTTGTGCTGCAGGAGACCATGTAAATGTGTCTTTTTCACTGACACAGGCACGCATAGGAGCCACAACCGTCGCAAAGTTAGGCAGAAACTTTGAATACCAGGACACTAGGCCCAGAAACGATCTCAGGGCAACAGCGTCAGATGGAGGAGGGGCTTTCAGGACAGCATTAATGTGTTCTTGGTCAGGAAGAATGCCATCTACAGTAATGACATGACCTAGGAAGCGTAGGGAGGTTTTCCTGAAGTGACATTTGTTCTCATTGAGAACCAATCCAGCCTCCTTCAGCTTTTGGAGGACAGCGTTGAGGTTCTGGTCATGCTCAACAGGGGAGTTGCCATAAACAATAAGGTCATCCAAATAATTTTGAACACCTGGAAGACCGTTGAGAATGTCAGCCATCATTTTCTGGAAGGCTGAGGGGGCTGATGCGAGGCCATAAGGAACTCTGCAGAATCGGAACAGACCATCGTGTGTGATGAATATGAATGCTGTAAGGTCTCTGCTATCTTCATGAAGAGGCAACTGGTAGTATGCATTAGCCAGATCGATTGTAGAAAACAGCTTTGCACCTTGTAAATTTGCAAGCAGTTCATCCACATGAGGTAGAGGGTAGCAATCTGTGACCACAGCCTTGTTTGGTTCACGGAGATCTGTGCACATTCGTATTCCACCAGTTTTCCGTCCTGTAACTACAATAGGCGAAACCCAAGGTGATGCATCAATTTTTTCAATCACACCAGCTTTCAGCAAGCGGTCAAGTTCAGCTGAGACAGAAGCTCTTACAGCAAAAGGCAGGCGTCGTAATTTCTGGCGTACTGGTTTAACAGTGGGGTCAATTTTCACCTTATGCACAAAGTTTTGTGCACAACCAATGTCTGGAGTAGTAGGGATGCAGGAAGCGGTTGAAACAGTCACACAGCTAACAGCAGGAGCAGTAGGGATACAGGGAGCAGATGCAGAGTTTGTGGTAAACACGGGAGGAAGGATAGTGTTACCTTCAATGCAGATGCTTAAGGCTTTCATGAGATCTCTTCCTAAAAGAGAAGTGCCCTTCTTCACCACGTAAAATGTAACTGGGGCAGTGAGAACTCCTCTACTCACTTTGACTTGTAGGCAACCAAGCACAGGAATTCTCTTCCTTGTGTAAGTCACTAACTGACTAACAGGTGGAAGCAGTGGTGTGTCATTGAAATACTGAACATAGATGTGGTGTGGCAAAATAGATACTGCTGATCCTGTGTCAACAACCATTTCATGCTCTTTGGTAAGAGAAGCAGGAGTACTGATATTGATTTTGCATGTGAGTGTATGTGGTGCATGGCAAGTGTTGTTTAAGTATAGCACAGTCAGTTTAGGTAGCTGAATCTCACGTACATCACTTGTCTTGGATGAGCGGCAAACACGAGCAAAATGTCCAACTTTATGGCAAGACTTGCAAGTTGCTTTGGCTGCAGGACACTGAGAAGAATTAGCCAGATGTGTGTTAGAACCACACCTGAAACAGCTGCGGGAAGATGTAGTGGAGGCATTGAATGGCTTATTAGGATGAATGTGCTGTGTGTATTTCTTTTTAGTGAATTGTGAACGAGGTTGTACAGCTTGCACTGAGACACTGTCGTTTCCTGTTATAGTTTTAGCTTGTTGAATAGCAGATTCTACTTGTGATGCAAGTGTTAAGGTTTTGTCCAGTGTCAGATCCGATTCGAGCAGGAGCCTCTCTCTTATGTTTGAGTTATTCACATGTTCAATCAGCTGATCACGGATCATCTCATCGGTTTTATCATCAAATCCACATTTTGAAGCGAGATCATGCAATACGGCCGCATACTGTATAATAGTCTCATGAGGTGCTTGTTTTCGCTGTCTGAAGGTATGTCGTTCCACAACAACGTTTACTTTAGGTGTATAATGTTTCTCTAAAGCAGTGACAGCAGAGTCAAAGGAGTCACCCGTATCTGGTAGCGAGTAGAAAGTCCGTTGTCCCTCGGTTCCGAGACAGTGGAGTAGCGTAGCTCTCCTGCGCGCTTCAGGCCAAGCATTTCCCGTTGCATTAATTACCAGTAGGTAGTTCTTGAAAATCCGCAGCCACATGTCGAAAGGTATCGGGGGCTCTCCCGGACACGGCAAAAACATCGGAGGTGCAGGCACGTTTCCAGCCATGGTGAGTCAGCAAAAAAAAAAAGAAGAGGTGAAAACACAAAACTCGTCGCCAAAATGTAGTGTTGCCAGAAATGTAGTAAGGCGCTCGAATAAGCAGGCCGGAGCATATACGAATGCGTTAGAACAAAATGCTGTTTACTTAACAAAACATTACATAGAAATAATCAAGGTAGCACAGGAGCAAGCATGTCGTATACGTCTCACTCTTATTCACACTTCTTCTCTCTTCTCCCATCCTACAGTCTCTGCCTTTTTTTTAACACTGCCACCTAATGTTCTGAGGTTGTAATTACAGTCAGTGAACACAACAGTGTGTGTAGCTCCCAGTGTTCTGACAGCGCGACGTTTTGGGGAAGCATGTGATTCAGCAGCTACCAGTGGGCTTCGTGCGGCGGAGATTTTGTGGCTGTTAGCGGAGTTGATAACAGAGAGTCGTTAAGAGAAGCCTGCATGCAGTAGGCAAAGGAGTAATGTTTGCCGGCGGGGGACGTGCGGCGATTAACCTGTGCGGTAGTGAAAAGGAGTTAAAGAGAAGGAAGTGTGCGGATGCGGAAAGAATGGAATAATTGTGGTAGGCTGCCGGCTGAGTAGTTTGGTGAATGTTTGGTGTGGATCCGGCACTGCCGATTGGATGGTGGGGCTGCAGTGTGAGTCAGATAAAAAAAAAAAAAAAAACAGGAGTAGGATCCAATGGGACTAACTGGAATGTATAGACGCGTGTAATGCAAAAGGGCTATTTTTGCTAGCATCTCTCGCTTACAGCCATACCACCCTGAACGCGCCCGATCTCGTCTGATCTCGGAAGCTAAACAGGCTAGGGTCTGGTTAGTACTTGGATGGGACACCACCTGTGAATACCAGGTGCTGTAAGCTGTTCTCACTTTTACTTTATACAGGGGGCGCTCCACTTCACGATTAATTTAAATCTATCACTCCCCTTCCGTTTTACTATTTTATATATATATATATATTTTTTCTTTCATTCATAAAGGCAGCTCTTACACACCGTTTTACTCTAAATACTGCCTGGTAATTATAGCTGCTGTAAGCTGTTCGTGCCTTTATTCCACCAGGGCGCGATCTTCTCACAAACTTGAAGACTGTCACTCCCCATTCACGTTTTACAACTTATTGTTAATGATAAAGAGACAGCTTTTTACACACAGTTTTAAACAAAGTACTGATATTATTCCTCTTCAACTCACCGCTTTGTTTTCTATGCAAAAACCACTTCGCCACAGAAGACTCGATATTATTGGCATAGCAAGTTCTGCTCTTCTCCTTTCAAAACTTGCTAAAAGCTGTATTTAAAAGAACAGATTGGCCGGGGTAATTCACACCTTTCAATGCCAGCTTAATGTTTAGGTTAGTGGGAATCACAGAGGAATTAGGGATGGAAACTTCTTTGCTGGTGGTAGAAGCGGTCTGGTGAATTTTTAGAGAGAAGAGGCCGTCGATGTTTGAATGTAGAAAATTGTTCTGGCTGCAGCCTGCAGTATGGACTTGTTGGTGTGTGTAGCTCCCAGTGTTCTGACAGCGCGACGTTTTGGGGAAGCATGTGATTCAGCAGCTACCAGTGGGCTTCGTGCGGCGGAGATTTTGTGGCTGTTAGCGGAGTTGATAACAGAGGGTCGTTAAGAGAAGCCTGCATGCAGTAGGCAAAGTAGTAATGTTTGCCGGCGGGGGACGTGCGGCGATTAACCTGTGCGGTAGTGAAAAGGAGTTAAAAAGAAGGAAGTGTGCGGATGCGGAAAGAATGGAATAATTGTGGTAGGCTGCCGGCTGAGTAGTTAGGTGAATGTTTGGTGTAGGTCCGGCGCTGCCGATTGGATGGTGGTGCTGCAGTGTGAGTCAGATAAAAAAAAAAAAAAAACCAGGAGTAGGATCCAATGGGACTAACTGGCATGTATAGACGCGTGTAATGCAAAAGGGCTGTTTTTGGTAGCGTCTCTCACTTACGGCCGTACCACCCTGAACACGCCCGATCTCATCCGATCTCGGAAGCCAAGCAGGGTAGGGTCTGGTTAGTACTTGGATGGGAGACCTCCTGGGAATACCAGGTGCTGTAAGCTTTTCTCACTTTTACTTTATACAGGGGGCGCTCCACTTCACGATTAATTTAAATCTATGTAACCAGGTGATCTGGAGATTTTGACCATGAGCGGTTAAGCTGCATCGGGGAACGAGGGGGAATAGGTGGTTGCGCCTTTAAGCAACTTGGTGACATCATCACCTGAGAGAGAGCGCGAAAAGCCACTGTCTGGATGCGCCATTTTAAGCTGGATAAGCTGGGCTGCGGACGGTTTTCCGAGTGGGGTGAGAGTTTCCCAGAGTACCAGAGAGCGGTGCGTCACAAGGTTTTCTGCCCGCGCCTTGAGGTTTTACTGTGTGCCATTACCGTATTATTTTCAGTGCAAAACTGCCGTTTCCTTTTATTTCGGTGTACTCGGTTATGTGAGGTCTGCCTCACAGGGTTTTCCGTGTGTTTTATTTTACTTTTATACTGTACCAGTCCCACCTGAGTGTGGAGTTTTATTTCTTTTCTGTAAGAGAATCCTCTGTAAGGGAAAAGTGTAAGGTTTAAGAAACTGTTCATTGTAAATCCTTTTATCTTCCAACCAAAATGTCTAATTAATTAGGCCTATGGAATAAATTAGACCCAAAAAGAGTATTTGTGTTCCTGCGTGTTGTTTCCCGGGCCACAAATTTTGGTACCAGGAGTGGGGTATATTCCAATCATTTAAGAGGATTTGCATTGTTCAGTATGCTATATAAAAGCAACGGGAAATAATACGGTAGTGGTGAAGAAACAGGTTGGTGGTTTCTGCTGACTGGAGGGACACTGGACCGGTGGAGCAACTCGAGTAACGGGAAGCGGTGCGAGGAGTGCCCAAGCGGCGGAGCCGGTGTGACGTTCCCAGAAGAGTGGACCGGGTGGAGTGCTCATCCCTCGCCTGAACTTTCAGAGGACCGTTTATCCTTTCAAAAAGTGTGGTGTAGAGTATTTTACGATGTCTGGTTCAGAAGATGAGCAGTCTGAGACTGTTTTGAGGGGGCAGGTTAAAGAACTACAGAGTAGACATGAGGACGCCATGGCGACGATAGCTGCCCTAACTAAGCGGTCTTATGTTTATGTTCCCAGGGAGAGACATATCTCTCCATTTAGTGGTGACTTTGAGACTGATGGCCGATCGGTGGATGATTTCATTGACGAAGTTGAACGTGTGCTTCGTGCAAGAAATCAATCTGAACAGGACCAGTATGATTTTGTATTGTCACTTCTTAGGGGAGCAGCTTTAGAGGAAGCGCATATGCGCAGTAATGCTGATTGTGACAATCCCAATGACTTATTCACCTACCTGAGAGCAGCTTTCAGGGA
Source organism: Brienomyrus brachyistius (assembly GCF_023856365.1). NCBI lineage: Eukaryota > Metazoa > Chordata > Actinopteri > Osteoglossiformes > Mormyridae > Brienomyrus > Brienomyrus brachyistius. The sequence continues at coordinate 41,871,598 of NC_064534.1, forward strand.
CAAGCGCAGTGTTCATCAACTGCTGCATAGTTTCTATAGTCGGAGGCAGCAGGAGGGGGAGGGCATTCGAGAATTTTCCCACGCCCTATCGCAAGCTCTTAATTCTGTATTGAGGTGTTCTCCGGAAGCAGTCACTAATGAGAGAAAGACACTAAGGGATCAGTTCATAGAAGGGGTTAGAGACCCTGCTCTTAGAAGGGAGCTTCGTAAATATGTGCGAGGCAACCCAGAGTCATCCATGATTGAGGTGCGGGAGGAGGCTCAGCTGTGGTGTCTGGAAGAGTTTCCCAGAAACCCGAAGACCACCAAATTTAGGGGCAGCAGTGATCATGTACACTGTTCCGCCTTACAAGCGCAGGAAGCAAATTCTGCCACCTTGGAGGATGTCCTTAAGGTAATAGCTGACCAGGGGAAGGCCATTAGTGAGTTGACCAGGGCGGTGAAAGATCTTGCCGTACAGAAGGGTGGATTTAGTAGTGATGCCAGGCCTAAACGACAGCCCAGGTATACCGAAGATGGGCGGCCCATCTGTTTTAAGTGTCGAGGTGCGGGGCATGTGGCAAAGGATTGCTTGCAAAGGCAAAATGCTGGAGGTGTAGTTTCTTCCCCCGCAGCTCAGGGAAACGCCCCTCCCCAGTTGTTGTGAGTCGAGCAATTCGGGGAAGTACCCTAGACTCAAATCTTACACCGTCATCCCAGAGTCAGTTGCTGCAGCGAGCTGTAGGGACATGTCCAGTTGTTGAGCTTAAAATTGGGGACATTAAGACACCCTGCCTATTAGATACTGGTAGCCAGGTGAGCACCATTACTGAGAAATTCTTTCGAAAATACTTGCATGGAGAGGATGAGGATATGCTTCCCACCTCTGGCTGGCTTAGATTAACAGCCGCCAATGGACTAGACATACCTTATCTGGGTTATCTGGAGTTAGAGGTAATAGCAATGGGCTTAAAGCTGCCCAGTTGTGGCTTTCTGGTGGTCAGGGATCCAGTTAGTACTGAACAGTCTTTACCCTGCATTGTGGGAATGAACATTATCAGTCGGTGTAGGGAGCTGGTTTATGCAGAATTTGATACTACGCTGGGTGGAAAATTGGATTCTGATTGGAGAGACGTTTTTCAGAGACTGCAGAAGTGTAGTGTTGACCGTAAGTCAGTGGTCCGTGTAGCTGGGAAGTTCCCAGAACACATACCTGCTGCATCCGTAGCCACGATCCAGGTCGCTAAGGGTGCACATGACGGTCTGATGTTGTTTGAGCCACTTAGCACGCCATTACCGAGGGGTCTGATAGTAATTCCCACACTGGTAGATCCGTCCAGTCCCGTGATGCAGTTACCAGTTCTGAATCTCTCACAAGAAGATGTATGGCTCCCGCCTAGGGCCCGGTTGGGTGTCCTGTCGAAAGTGGCGTGTATAGAGAATGAATCACAATGTGCAGTGAAATTTCAGCGGATCGCGGCTAGCGTTGAGCAAGTTACAGTTGTTGTTCCTGGTTGTAACGGTGATTTATCTGTTCTAGAGACACTTGACCTTGGTGGTAATGAGGAACAAAAGGTTCAGTTGAAGGCACTGCTGGCCAGGTATATTGACATATTTGCAGTAGAGGACGAGGACCTGGGGTATACGGACAGGGTAAGGCATGAAATTCACCTAACAGATGATGATCCTGTTACCCAGCCTTATCGGCGAATACCGCCCACCCAGTATGGTGAAGTTAAGGAGCACATTTCTAAACTCTTAAGCAAAGGTGTTATTCAGGAAAGCAGTAGCGCCTATGCATCACCTATAGTGTTGGTAAGGAAGGCAGATGGCAGCCTACGGCTGTGTGTGGATTATAGGCGGTTAAATCAGAAGACCAAAAAGGATGCCTTCCCCTTGCCGCGAATTGATGAAAGTTTTGATGCCCTTCGGGGGGCCCAGTACTTCTCTACCATTGATCTGGCGAGTGGTTATCATCAGGTGGCGGTAGAGGAGCACGATAGGCATAAGACTGCTTTCTCTACTCCTTTTGGATTATATGAGTATCTCAGATTACCATTTGGTGTTTGCAATGGACCTGCAACGTTTCAAAGGCTCATGCAGGCCACTATGAACGATCTTGTCTTCCAAATCATGCTAGTATACCTTGACGATATATTAGTGTATTCTCAGACATTCCCGGAACACTTAGAGAGGCTTGACAGGGTGCTTAGGCGTCTCAAAGAGACAGGCCTTAAAGTGAAATTACAGAAGTGCCATTTCCTCCAGACCGAGGTAAATTTCTTGGGTCACCAAGTGTCTGCTGATGGTATAGGTACTGATCCAGGAAAGGTTTCAGCTGTGAGGCAATGGCCAGTACCATCTACGGTTAGGGGTTTGAGATCATTCTTGGGCTTTTGTAGCTACTACAGACGGTTTATCCATGGGTTCTCAAAGATTGCTGGCCCACTGCATGATGTGGTAAATTTGTGTTCAAACACAGGTAGTCCTGGTAAGGCCAACCAGTTGTTAACTCTAGCGTGGACTGAAGAATGTCAGGCGGCCTTTGACTTACTGAAGGACAGGCTGACTAGTGCCCCCATCCTTGGCTTCACGGATTTTACTCAGCCTTTCATACTAGAAACTGATGCGAGTAACCACGGTCTTGGAGCCGTTTTGTATCAGCAACAGGATGGTGTCAAACGAGTCATAGCCTATGCTAGTAGGCGACTGAGGAGTGCCGAAAGGAATGATAGGTACTACAGTAGTATGAAACTAGAGCTCTTAGCTCTTAAATGGGCAATAACTGAGAAGTTTCGTGGCTATTTACTGGGTTCCAAATTTACGGTCATTACTGACAACAACCCTCTATGTTATTTAAAAACAGCAAAGCTTGGTGCTATAGAGCAAAGGTGGGTTGCTCAGCTGTCGGTGTTTGATTTTGAGGTACAATATAGGCCAGGGCAAAATAACATAGTGGCTGACACTTTGTCTAGGCAGCCATTAGCAGGGGAGCCGGAGCAAGTTTCTGAAGATGCTGAGTTTGACGGTTGTGTAGCGATTTGCAGTCTGAGTCGCGGCACAAAGCTTGATTCAGAGCTGGTTACAGCAGCCCTTGAGAGCTGCAAGATTAGACAGATTAGGATTGCAGAACCCAGGGAGAAGAAGCCTCTTGAATTAACTCAGGGTAACACACCAACACTCCCAGGTTATTCAATGGAGGAACTGCAGTCATTCCAGCAAAAGGATCCGATGCTGCAGATATTTAGGGGCCTGTGGGATCGGAAAAAGGTACCTACAGGGAAGGAGCGGCAAGTTTTGCCCAGACCGGTTCGTCTGTTGCTTAAACACTGGGATTGTGTGAAGATAGTAAATGGCTTGTTGTATCGAGTGGTTTCGGATGAGAAACACGGAGAGTACTTTCAGTTGTTGTTGCCTAGCAGTCTGAGGAAGCAGGTGTTGGAAGGGGCGCATGACTCTATGGGTCATCAGGGCGTTGAACGTACATTGCAGTTGTTGAGGCGAAGATGCTTTTGGGTAGGAATGCACGAGGATGTCGCGCGGTGGGTAAAGGAATGTCAGCGGTGTGTGCTTGCCAAGATGCCGCAGCCTAAGATCCGTCCTGCCATGAAGTCTTTTCTTGCCTCAAGACCATTGGAGGTGATTGCTGTAGATTTCACAGTGCTGGAGCCTTCCATTGACGGTCGTGAGAATGTGTTGGTGGTCACAGACATTTTCACGAAATTCACACAGGCCTTCCCAGCTCGGGACCAAAAGGCAGATACCACAGCAAAGATCCTTTTACGGGAATGGTTCATGAAGTATGGAGTCCCGGAGAGGCTTCACTCAGAACAGGGACGAAATTTTGAAAGCGCGGTTGTAGCAGAGCTTTGTAGACTGTATGGGGTGAAGAAGAGCAGGACTACTCCCTACCATCCTACGGGAAATGCTCAGTGCGAGCGATTTAATCCATGATTTGCTACGCACATTGCCTCCCGAAAAGAAACGCAGATGGCCTGAGCACCTGCCTGAATTGGTGTATGCGTACAATGTGACTCCCCATTCAACCACAGGCTATTCTCCTTATTATTTGTTGTTTGGTGTTGAACCCCACTTACCAGTGGATGCTTTGTTGGGACAAAAGCAGGTGGTCAATCCAAACCATGATTGGTTAGCTGTGCATCAACAGTGTTTAAGCGAAGCGCATGCCAGAGCGAAGGTGTATTCCGAGCAGAAAGCTGCTGAGCGCATTTCTGTGCAGAGGGACATAGTCTATTGTCCAAAGATTGAAGTGGATGCCCTGGTGTACTTGCGTGATCGGCCACTAGGTCGCAACAAGATACAGGATGCATGGAAGCCCACGGTTCACAGGGTTGTGGAAGTTTTGGGTAACACCTACACTGTAGAGCCAGTGGAGGGAGGTCCTTGCAAGAGGGTAAACAGGGTGGATATAAAGCCCTGTGTTAGCCCTTCTGTGCCAGCGCCACGGAGAAAACTCCCTGCTCCTGTAACTCAGTCTAGTCCGTCTTCAGGGACCGAGTCAGATGTTGGAGATGCAGAGGAAGATGTCTTCCTGGTGAGACATATGGTCCCGGGGTCAAATATATTGCTGGACAGGTCTGAACTCGTTGGTTCACAGCCAGTGGCCTGTCGGGATGAGGACATGCAAATTGGGTCTGCTGAAACTCCAAATAGGGAGACAGTAGAAACAGATGCAGGTGAGCCTAGCCCTGAAATGCAGAGACCTGTAGCTGGGCCACGTCGGAGCCGAAGAGTGAACGCGGGGCAACATTCAAATGTGTATCATGAGCCTAGATCCGTTCTTGACATGGCCTCCGTAAGTCCTGCTGCAGTCTCACAGATATTGACTAGTTTAAGTACAGTTTTATTTCGAGAAGCAATCAAAGAGGTTAGGAAGACCTTGGTAGGTAGTGAGTAATCGAGGGCGCTTACTCCACGCAGGGGAGAATGTAACCGGGTGATCTGGAGATTTTGACCATGAGCGGTTAAGCTGCATCGGGGAACGAGGGGGAATAGGTGGTTGCGCCTTTAAGCAACTTGGTGACATCATCACCTGAGAGAGAGCGCGAAAAGCCACTGTCTGGAAGCGCCATTTTAAGCTGGATAAGCTGGGCTGCGGACGGTTTTCCGAGTGGGGTGAGAGTTTCCCAGAGTACCAGAGAGCGGTGCGTCACAAGGTTTTCTGCCCGCGCCTTGAGGTTTTACTGTGTGCCATTACCGTATTATTTTCAGTGCAAAACTGCCGTTTCCTTTTATTTCGGTGTACTCGGTTATGTGAGGTCTGCCTCACAGGGTTTTCCGTGTGTTTTATTTTACTTTTATACTGTACCAGTCCCACCTGAGTGTGGAGTTTTATTTCTTTTCTGTAAGAGAATCCTCTGTAAGGGAAAAGTGTAAGGTTTAAGAAACTGTTCATTGTAAATCCTTTTATCTTCCAACCAAAATGTCTAATTAATTAGGCCTATGGAATAAATTAGACCCAAAAAGAGTATTTGTGTTCCTGCGTGTTGTTTCCCGGGCCACATCTATCACTCCCCTTCCATTTTACTATTTTATATATATATATATATATTTTTCTCTCATTCATAAAGGTAGCTTTTACACACCGTTTTACTCTAAATACTTCCTGGTAATTCTAGGTGCTGTAAGCTGTTCGTGCCTTTATTCCACCAGGTCGCGATCATCTCAAAAACTTGAAGACTGTCACTCCCCATTCACGTTTTACAACTTATTGTTAATGATAAAGAGACAGCTTTTTACACACAGTTTTAAACAAAGTACTGATATTATTCCTCTTCAACTGACCGCTTTGTTTTCTATGCAAAAACCACTTCGCCACAGAAGACTCGATATTATTGGCATAGCAAGTTCTGCTCTTCTCCTTTCAAAACTTGCTAAAAGCTGTATTTAAAAGAACAGATTGGCCGGGGTAATTCACACCCTTCAATGCCAGCTTAATGTTTAGGTTAGTGGGAATCACAGAGGAATTAGGGATGGAAACTTCTTTGCTGGTGGTAGAAGCGGTCTGGTGAATTTTTAGAGAGAAGAGGCCGTCGATGTTTGAATGTAGAAAATTGTTCTGGCTGCAGCCTGCAGTATGGACTTGTTGGTGTGTGTAGCTCCCAGTGTTCTGACAGCGCGACGTTTTGGGGAAGCATGTGATTCAGCAGCTACCAGTGGGCTTCGTGCGGCGGACATTTTGTGGCTGTTAGCGGAGTTGATAACAGAGGGTCGTTAAGAGAAGCCTGCATGCAGTAGGCAAAGGAGTAATGTTTGCCGGCGGGGGACGTGCGGCGATTAACCTGTGCGGTAGTGAAAAGGAGTTAAAAAGAAGGAAGTGTGCGGATGCGGAAAGAATGGAATAATTCTGGTAGGCTGCCGGCTGAGTAGTTTGGTGAATGTTTGGTGTGGGTCCGGCGCTGCCGATTGGATGGTGGGGCTGCAGTGTGAGTCAGATAAAAAAAAAAAAAACCAGGAGTAGGATCCAATGGGACTAACTGGCATGTATAGACGCGTTTAATGCAAAATGGCTGTTTTTGGTAGCATCTCTCGCTTACGGCCATACCACCCTGAACACGCCTGATCTCGTCTGATCTTGGAAGCTAAGCAGGGTAGGGTCTGGTTAGTACTTGAATGGGAGACCACCTGGGAATACCAGGTGCTGTAAGCTTTTCTCACTTTTACTTTATACAGGGGGCGCTCCACTTCACGATTAATTTAAATCTATCACTCCCCTTCCATTTTACTATTTTATATATATTTATATTTTTTTTCTCTCATTCATAAAGGCAGCTTTTAGAAACCGTTTTACTCTAAATACTTCCTGGTAATTCTAGGTGCTGTAAGCTGTTCGTGCCTTTATTCCACCAGGGCGCGATCTTCTCACAAACTTGAAGACTGTCACTCCCCATTCACGTTTTACAACTTATTGTTAATGATAAAGAGACAGCTTTTTACACACAGTTTTAAACAAAGTACTGATATTATTCCTCTTCAACTGACCGCTTTGTTTTCTATGCAAAAACCACTTCGCCACAGAAGACTCGATATTATTGGCATAGCAAGTTCTGCTCTTCTCCTTTCAAAACTTGCTAAAAGCTGTATTTAAAAGAACAGATTGGCCAGGGTAATTCACACCCTTCAATGCCAGCTTAATGTTTAGGTTAGTGGGAATCACAGAGGAATTAGGGATGGAAACTTCTTTGCTGGTGGTAGAAGCGGTCTGGTGAATTTTTAGAGAGAAGAGGCCGTCGATGTTTGAATGTAGAAAATTGTTCTGGCTGCAGCCTGCAGTATGGACTTGTTGGTGTGTGTAGCTCCCAGTGTTCTGACAGCGCGACGTTTTGGGGAAGCATGTGATTCAGCAGCTACCAGTGGGCTTCGTGCGGCGGAGATTTTGTGGCTGTTAGCGGAGTTGATAACAGAGGGTCGTTAAGAGAAGCCTGCATGCAGTAGGCAAAGGAGTAATGTTTGCCGGCGGGGGACGTGCGGCGATTAACCTGTGTGGTAGTGAAAAGGAGTTAAAAAGAAGGAAGTGTGCGGATGCGGAAAGAATGGAATAATTGTGGTAGGCTGCCGGCTGAGTAGTTTGGTGAATGTTTGGTGTGGGTCCGGCGCTGCCGATTGGATGGTGGTGCTGCAGTGTGAGTTAGACAAAAAAAAAAAAACCAGGAGTAGGATCCAATGGGACTAACTGGCATGTATAGACGCGTGTAATGCAAAAGGGCTGTTTTTGGTAGCATCTCTCGCTTGCGGCCATACCACCCTGAACACGCCCGATCTCGTCTGATCTCGGAAGCCAAGCAGGGTATGGTCTGGTTAGTACTTGGATGGGAGACCTCCTGGGAATACCAGGTGCTGTAAGCTTTTCTCACTTTTACTTTATACAGGGGGCGCTCCACTTCACGATTAATTTAAATCTATCACTCCCCTTCCATTTTACTATTTTATATATATATATTTTTTTTTCTCTCATTCATAACGGCAGCTTTTAGAAACCGTTTTACTCTAAATACTTCCTGGTAATTCTAGGTGCTGTAAGCTGTTCGTGCCTTTATTCCACCAGGGCGCGATCTTCTCACAAACTTGAAGACTGTCACTCCCCATTCACGTTTTACAACTTATTGTTAATAATAAAGAGACAGCTTTTTACACACAGTTTTAAACAAAGTACTGATATAATTCTTCTTCAACTCACCGCTTTGTTTTCTATGCAAAAACCACTTCGCCACAGAAGACTTTATATTGTTGGTATAGCAAGGTCTGCTCTTCTCCTCCTTTCAAAACTTGCTAAAAGCTGTATTTAAAAGAGCAGGTTGGCCGGGGTAATTCACACCCTTCAATGCCAGAATAATGTTTAGGTTAGTGGGAATCACAGAGGAATTAGGGATGGAAACTTCTTTGCTGATGGTTGAAGCGGTCTGGTGAATTTTTAGAGAGAAGAGGCCGTCGATGTTTCAATGTAGAAAATTGTTCTGGCTGCAGCCTGCAGTATGGACTTGTTGGTGTGTGTAGCTCCCAGTGTTCTGACAGCGCGACGTTTTGGGGAAGCATGTGATTCAGCAGCTACCAGTGGGCTTCGTGCGGCGGAGATTTTGTGGCTGTTAGTGGAGTTGATAACAGAAGGTCATTAAGAGAAGCCTGCATGCGGTAGGCAAAGGAGTAATGTTTGCCGGCGGGGGACGTGCGGCGATTAACCTGTGCGGTAGTGAAAAGGACTTAAAGAGAAGGAAGTGTGCGGATGCGGAAAGAATGGAATAATTGTGGTAGGCTGCCGGCTGAGTAGTTTGGTGAATGTTTGGTGTGGGTGCGGCGCTGCCGATTGGATGGTGGTGCTGCAGTGTGAGTCAGATAAAAAAAAAAAAAAACAGGAGTAGGATCCAATGGGACTAACTGGCATGTATAGAGGCGTGTAATGCAAAAGGGCTGTTTTTGGTAGCGTCTCACGCGTATGGCCATACCACCATGAACACGCCTGATCTTGTATGATCTCGGAAGCTAAGCGGGTTAGGGTCTGGTTAGTACTTGGATGGGAGACTTTCTGGGAATACCACGTGCTGTAAGCTTTTCTCACTTTTACTTTATACAGGGGGCACTCCACCTCACGATTAATTTAAATCTATCACTCCCCTTCCATTTTACTATTTTATATATATATTTCTTTTTTCTCTCATTTATGAAGGCAGCGTTTACACACCGTTTTACTCTAAATACTGCCTGGTAATATTAGCTGCTGTAAGCTGTTCGTGCCTTTATTCCACCAGGGCGCGATCTTCTCACAAACTTGAAGACTGTCACTCCCCATTCACGTTTTACAACTTATTGTTAATAATAAAGAGATAGCTTTTTACACACAGTTTTAAACAAAGTACTGATATAATTCCTCTTAAACTCACCGCTTTGTTTTCTATGCAAAAACCACTTCGCCACAGAATATTCGATATTATTGGCATATTATCTGCTCTTCTCCTCCTTTCAAAACTTGCTAAAAGCTGTATTTCAAAGAGCAGGTTGGCCGGGGTAATTCACACCCTTCAATGCCAGCTTAATGTTTAGGTTAGTGGCAATCACAGAGGAATTAGGGATGGAAACTTCTTTGCTGGTGGTAGAAGCGGTCTGGTGAATTTTTAGAGAGAAGAGGCCGTCAATGTTTGAATGTAGAAAATTGTTCTGGCTGCAGCCTGCAGTATGGACTTGTTGGTGTGTGTAGCTCCCAGTGTTCTGACAGCGCGACGTTTTGGGGAAGCATGTGATTCAGCAGTTACCAGTGGGCTTCGTGCGGCGGAGATTTTGTGGCTGTTAGCGGAGTTGATAACTGAAGGTCATTAAGAGAAGCCTGCATGCGGTAGGCAAAGGAGTAATGTTTGCCGGCGGGGGACGTGCGGCGATTAACCTGTGCGGTAGTGAAAAGGAGTTAAAGAGAAGGAAGTGTGCGGATGCGGAAAGAATGGAATAATTGTGGTAGGCTGCCGGCTGAGTTGTTTGGTGAATGTTTGGTGTGGTTCCGGCACTGCCGATTGGATGGTGGGGCTGCAGTGTGAGTCAGATAAAAAAAAAAAAAAAAACAGGAGTAGGATCCAATGGGACTAACTGGCATGTATAGAGGCGTGTAATGCAAAAGGCCTGTTTTTGGTAGTTTTTCTCGCTCACGGCCATACCACCCTGAACACGCCCGATCTCGTCTGATCTCAGAAGCCAAGCAGGATAGGGTCTGGTTAGTACTTGGATGGGAGACCTACTGGGATTACCCTGTGCTGTAAGCTTTTCTCACTTTTACTTTATACAGGGGGCGCTCCACTTCTCGATTAATTTAAATCTATCACTCCCCTTCCATTTTACTATTTTATATATTTCTTTTTTCTCTCATTCATAAAGGCAGCTTTTACACACGTTTTACTCTAAATACTGCCTGGTAATTATAGCTGCTGTAAGCTGTTCGTGCCTTTATTCCACCAGGGCGCGATCTTGTCACAAACTTGAAGACTGTCACTCCCCATTCACGTTTTACAACTTATTGTTAATGATAAAGAGACAGCTTTTTACACACAGTTTTAAACAAAGTACTGATATTATTCCTCTTCAACTGACCGCTTTGTTTTCTATGCAAAAACCACTTCGCCACAGAAGACTCGATATTATTGGCATAGCAAGTTCTGCTCTTCTCCTTTCAAAACTTGCTAAAAGCTGTATTTAAAAGAACAGATTGGCCGGGGTAATTCACACCCTTCAATGCCAGCTTAATGTTTAGGTTAGTGGGAATCACAGAGGAATTAGGGATGGAAACTTCTTTGCTGGTGGTAGAAGCGGTCTGGTGAATTTTTAGAGAGAAGAGGCCGTCGATGTTTGAATGTAGAAAATTGTTCTGGCTGCAGCCTGCAGTATGGACTTGTTGGTGTGTGTAGCTCCCAGTGTTCTGACAGAGCGACGTTTTGGGGAAGCATGTGATTCAGCAGCTACCAGTGGGCTTCGTGCGGCGGAGATTTTGTGGCTGTTAGCGGAGTTGATTACAGAGGGTCGTTAAGAGAAGCCTGCATGCGGTAGGCAAATGAGTAATGTTTGCCGGCGGGGGACGTGCGGCGATTAACCTGTGAGGTAGTGAAAAGGACTTAAAGAGAAGGAAGTGTGCGGATGCGGAAAGAATGGAATAATTGTGGTAGGCTGCCAGCTGAGTAGTTTGGTGAATGTTTGGTGTGGGTCCGGCGCTGCCGATTGGATGGTGGTGCTGCAGTGTGAGTCAGATAAAAAACAAAAAAAACCAGGAGTAGGATCCAATGGGACTAACTGGCATGTATAGACGCGTGTAATGCAAAAGGGCTGTTTTTGGTTGCATCTCTCGCTCACGGCCGTACCACCCTGAACACGCCCGATCTCGTCTGATCTTGGAAGCTAAGCAGGGAAGGGTTTGGTTAGTACTTGGATGGGAGACCTCCTGGGAATACCAGGTGCTGTAAGCTTTTCTCGCTTTTACTTTATACAGGGGGCGCTCCACTTCACGATTAATTGAAATCTAGCACTCCCCTTCCATTTTACTATTTTATATATATATATATATATATATATATATATTTTATCTCTCTTTCATAAAGCCAGCTTTTAGAAACCGTTTTACTCTAAATACTTCCTGGTAATTCTAGGTGCTGTAAGCTGTTCGTGCCTTTATTCCACCAGGGCGCGATCTTCTCACAAACTTGAAGACTGTCACTCCCCATTCACGTTTTACAACTTATTGTTAATGATAAAGAGACAGCTTTTTACACACAGTTTTAAACAAAGTACTGATATTATTCCTCTTCATCTGACCGCTTTGTTTTCTATGCAAAAACCACTTCGCCACAGAAGACTCGATATTATTGGCATAGCAAGTTCTGCTCTTCTCCTTTCAAAACTTGCTAAAAGCTGTATTTAAAAGAACAGATTGGCCGGGGTAATTCACACCCTTCAATGCCAGCTTAATGTTTAGGTTAGTGGGAATCACAGAGGAATTAGGGATGGAAACTTCTTTGCTGGTGGTAGAAGCGGTCTGGTGAATTTTTAGAGAGAAGAGGCCGTCGATGTTTGAATGTAGAAAATTGTTCTGGCTGCAGCCTGCAGTATGGACTTGTTGGTGTGTGTAGCTCCCAGTGTTCTGACAGCGCGACATTTTGGGGAAGCATGTGATTCAGCAGCTACCAGTGGGCTTCGTGCGGCGGAGATTTTGTGGCTGTTAGCGGAGTTGATTACAGAGGGTCGTTAAGAGAAGCCTGCATGCGGTAGGCAAATGAGTAATGTTTGCCGGCGGGGGACGTGCGGCGATTAACCTGTGAGGTAGTGAAAAGGACTTAAAGAGAAGGAAGTGTGCGGATGCGGAAAGAATGGAATAATTGTGGTAGGCTGCCAGCTGAGTAGTTTGGTGAATGTTTGGTGTGGGTCCGGCGCTGCCGATTGGATGGTGGTGCTGCAGTGTGAGTCAGATAAAAAACAAAAAAAACCAGGAGTAGGATCCAATGGTACTAACTGGCATGTATAGACGCGTGTAATGCAAAAGGGCTGTTTTTGGTTGCATCTCTCACTTATGGCCATACCACCCTGAACACGCCCGATCTCGTCTGATCTTGGAAGCTAAGCAGGGTAGGGTATGGTTAGTACTTGAATGGGTGACCACCTGGGAATACCAGGTGCTGTAAGCTTTTCTCGCTTTTACTTTATACAGGGGGCGCTCCACTTCACGATTAATTTAAATCTAGCACTCCCCTTCCATTTTACTATTTTATATATATATATATATATATATTATCTCTCTTTCATAAAGCCAGCTTTTAGAAACCGTTTTACTCTAAATACTTCCTGGTAATTCTAGGTGCTGTAAGCTGTTCGTGCCTTTATTCCACCAGGGCGCGATCTTCTCACAAACTTGAAGACTGTCACTCCCCATTCACGTTTTACAACTTATTGTTAATGATAAAGAGACAGCTTTTTACACACAGTTTTAAACAAAGTACTGATATTATTCCTCTTCAACTGACCGCTTTGTTTTCTATGCAAAAACCACTTCGCCACAGAAGACTCGATATTATTGGCATAGCAAGTTCTGCTCTTCTCCTTTCAAAACTTGCTAAAAGCTGTATTTAAAAGAACAGATTGGCCGGGGTAATTCACACCCTTCAATGCCAGCTTAATGTTTAGGTTAGTGGGAATCACAGAGGAATTAGGGATGGAAACTTCTTTGCTGGTGGTAGAAGCGGTCTGGTGAATTTTTAGAGAGAAGAGGCCGTCGATGTTTGAATGTAGAAAATTGTTCTGGCTGCAGCCTGCAGTATGGACTTGTTGGTGTGTGTAGCTCCCAGTGTTCTGACAGCGCGACGTTTTGGGGAAGCATGTGATTCAGCAGCTACCAGTGGGCTTCGTGCGGCGGAGATTTTGTGGCTGTTAGCGGAGTTGATAACAGAGGGTCGTTAAGAGAAGCCTGCATGCAGTAGGCAAAGGAGTAATGTTTGCCGGCGGGGGACGTGCGGCGATTAACCTGTGCGGTAGTGAAAAGGAGTTAAAAAGAAGGAAGTGTGCGGATGCGGAAAGAATGGAATAATTGTGGTAGGCTGCCGGCTGAGTAGTTTGGTGAATGTTTGGTGTGGGTCCGGCGCTGCCGATTGGATGGTGGGGCTGCAGTGTGAGTCAGATAAAAAAAAAAAAAAAACCAGGAGTAGGATCCAATGGGACTAACTAGCATGTATAGACGCGTGTAATGCAAAAGGGCTGTTTTTGGTAGCATCTCTCGCTTACGGCCATACCACCCTGAACACGCCCGATCTCGTCTGATCTCGCAAGCCAAGCAGTGTAGGGTCTGGTTAGTACTTGGATGGGAGACCTCCTGGGAATACCAGGTGCTGTAAGCTTTTCTGACTTTTACTTTAAACGGGGGGCGCTCCACTTCACGATTAATTTAAATCGAGCACTCCCCTTCCATTTTACTATTTTATATATATATATATATTTTATCTCTCTTTCATAAAGCCAGCTTTTAGAAACCGTTTTACTCTAAATACTTCCTGGTAATTCTAGGTGCTGTAAGCTGTTCGTGCCTTTATTCCACCAGGGCGCGATCTTCTCACAAACTTGAAGACTGTCACTCCCCATTCACGTTTTACAACTTATTGTTAATGATAAAGAGACAGCTTTTTACACACAGTTTTAAACAAAGTACTGATATTATTCCTCTTCAACTGACCGCTTTGTTTTCTATGCAAAAACCACTTCGCCACAGAAGACTCGATATTATTGGCATAGCAAGTTCTGCTCTTCTCCTTTCAAAACTTGCTAAAAGCTGTATTTAAAAGAACAGATTGGCCGGGGTAATTCACACCCTTCAATGCCAGCTTAATGTTTAGGTTAGTGGGAATCACAGAGGAATTAGGGATGGAAACTTCTTTGCTGGTGGTAGAAGCGGTCTGGTGAATTTTTAGAGAGAAGAGGCCGTCGATGTTTGAATGTAGAAAATTGTTCTGGCTGCAGCCTGCAGTATGGACTTGTTGGTGTGTGTAGCTCCCAGTGTTCTAACAGCGCGACGTTTTGGGGAAGCATGTGATTCAGCAGCTACCAGTGGGCTTCGTGCGGCGGAGATTTTGTGGCTGTTAGCGGAGTTGATAACAGAGGGTCGTTAAGAGAAGCCTGCATGCAGTAGGCAAAGGAGTAATGTTTGCCGGCGGGGGACGTGCGGAGATTAACCTGTGCGGTAGTGAAAAGGAGTTAAAAAGAAGGAAGTGTGCGGATGCGGAAAGAATGGAATAATTGTGGTAGGCTGCCGGCTGAGTAGTTTGGTGAATGTTTGGTGTGGGTCCGGCGCTGCCGATTGGATGGTGGGGCTGCAGTGTGAGTCAGATAAAAAAAAAAAAAAAACCAGGAGTAGGATCCAATGGGACTAACTGGCATGTATAGACGCGTGTAATGCAAAAGGGCTGTTTTTGGTAGCATCTCTCGCTTACGGCCATACCACCCTGAACACGCCCGATCTCGTCTGATCTCGCAAGCCAAGCAGTGTAGGGTCTGGTTAGTACTTGGATGGGAGACCTCCTGGGAATACCAGGTGCTGTAAGCTTTTCTCACTTTTACTTTAAACGGGGGGCGCTCCACTTCACGATTAATTTAAATCTATCACTCCCCTTCCATTTTACTATTTTATATATATATATATATATATATTTTTTTTTTTTCTCTCATTCATAAAGGCAGCTTTTACACACCGTTTTACTCTAAATACTTCCTGGTAATTCTAGGTGCTGTAAGCTGTTCGGGCCTTTATTCCACCAGGGCGCGATCTTCTCACAAACTTGAAGACTGTCACTCCCCATTCACGTTTTACAACTTATTGTTAATGATAAAGAGACAGCTTTTTACACACAGTTTTAAACAAAGTACTGATATTATTCCTCTTCAACTGACCGCTTTGTTTTCTATGCAAAAACCACTTCGCCACAGAAGACTCGATATTATTGGCATAGCAAGTTCTGCTCTTCTCCTTTCAAAACTTGCTGAAAGCTCTATTTAAAAGAACAGATTGGCCGGGGTAATTCACACCCTTCAATGCCAGCTTAATGTTTAGGTTAGTGGGAATCACAGAGGAATTAGGGATGGAAACTTCTTTGCTGGTGGTAGAAGCGGTCTGGTGAATTTTTAGAGAGAAGAGGCCGTCGATGTTTGAATGTAGAAAATTGTTCTGGCTGCAGCCTGCAGTATGGACTTGTTGGTGTGTGTAGCTCCCAGTGTTCTGACAGCACGACGTTTTGGGGAAGCATGTGATTCAGCAGCTACCAGTGGGCTTCGTGCGGCGGAGATTTTGTGGCTGTTAGCGGAGTTGATAACAGAGGGTCGTTAAGAGAAGCCTGCATGCAGTAGGCAAAGGAGTAATGTTTGCCGGCGGGGGACGTGCGGCGATTAACCTGTGCGGTAGTGAAAAGGAGTTAAAAAGAAGGAAGTGTGCGGATGCGGAAAGAATGGAATAATTGTGGTAGGCTGCCGGCTGAGTAGTTTGGTGAATGTTTGGTGTGGGTCCGGCGCTGCCGATTGGATGGTGGTGCTGCAGTGTGAGTCAGATAAAAAAAAAAAAAGAACATTAGTAGTATCCAATGGGACCAACTGGCATGTATAGAGGCGTGTAATGCAAAAGAGCTGTTTTTGGTAGCTTCTCTCGCTTACGGCCATACCACCCTGAACACGCCCGATCTCATCTGATCTCGGAAGCTAAGCAGGGTAGGGTCTGGTTAGTGCTTGGATGGGAGACCACCTGGGAATACCAGGTGCTGTAAGCTTTTCTCACTTTTACTTTATACAGGGGGCGCTCCACTTCACGATAAATTTAAATCTATCACTCCCCTTCCATTTTACTATTTTATATATATATATATATATTTTTTTCTCTCATTCATAAAGGCAGCTTTTAGAAACCGTTTTACTCTAAATACTTCCTGGTAATTCTAGGTGCTGTAAGCTGTTCGTGCCTTTATTCCACCAGGGCGCGATCTTCTCACAAACTTGAAGACTGTCACTCCCCATTCACGTTTTACAACTTATTGTTAATGATAAAGAGACAGCTTTTTACACACAGTTTTAAACAAAGTACTGATATTATTCCTCTTCAACTGACCGCTTTGTTTTCTATGCAAAAACCACTTCGCCACAGAAGACTCAATATTATTGGCATAGCAAGTTCTGCTCTTCTCCTTTCAAAACTTGCTAAAAGCTGTATTTAAAAGAACAGATTGGCCGGGGTAATTCACACCCTTCAATGCCAGCTTAATGTTTAGGTTAGTGGGAATCACAGGGGAATTAGGGATAGAAACTTCTTTGCTGGTGGTAGAAGCGGTCTGGTGAATTTTTAGAGAGAAGAGGCCGTCGATGTTTGAATGTAGAAAATAGTTCTGGCTGCAGCCTGCAGTATGGACTTGTTGGTGTGTGTAGCTCCCAGTGTTCTGACAGCGCAACGTTTTGGGGAAGCATGTGATTCAGCAGCTACCAGTGGGCTTCGTGCGGCGGAGATTTTGTGGCTGTTAGCGGAGTTGATAACAGAGGGTCGTTAAGAGAAGCCTGCATGCAGTAGGCAAAGGAGTAATGTTTGCCGGCGGGGGACGTGCGGCGATTAACCTGTGCGGTAGTGTAAAGGAGTTAAAAAGAAGGAAGTGTGCGGATGCGGAAAGAATGGAATAATTGTGGTAGGCTGCCGGCTGAGTAGTTTGGTGAATGTTTGGTGTGGGTCCGGCGCTGCCGATTGGATGGTGGTGCTGCAGTGTGAGTCAGATAAAAAAAAAAAAAAAACAGGAGTATGATCCAATGGGACTAACTGGCATGTATAGACACGTGTAATGCAAAAGGGCTGTTTTTGGTCACGTCTCTCGCTTATGGCCGTACCACCCTGAACACGCCCGATCTCATCCGATCTCGGAAGCCAAGCAGGGTAGGGTCTGGTTAGTACTTGGATGGGAGACCTCCTGGGAATACCAGGTGCTGTAAGCTTTTCTCACTTTTACTTTAAACAGGGGGCGCTCCACTTCACGATTAATTTAAATCTATCACTCCCCTTCCATTTTACTATTTTACATATATATATATATTTTTCTCTCATTCATAAAGGCAGCTTTTACACACCGTTTTACTCTAAATACTTCCTGGTAATTCTAGGTGCTGTAAGCTGTTCGTGCCTTTATTCCACCAGGGCGCGATCTTCTCACAAACTTGAAGACTGTCACTCCCCATTCACGTTTTACAACTTATTGTTAATGATAAAGAGACAGCTTTTTACACACAGTTTTAAACAAAGTACTGATATTATTCCTCTTCAACTGACCGCTTTGTTTTCTATGCAAAAACCACTTCGCCACAGAAGACTCGATATTATTGGCATAGCAAGTTCTGCTCTTCTCCTTTCAAAACTTGCTAAAAGCTGTATTTAAAAGAACAGATTGGCCGGGGTAATTCACACCCTTCAATGCCAGCTTAATGTTTAGGTTAGTGGGAATCACAGAGGAATTAGGGATGGAAACTTCTTTGCTGGTGGTAGAAGCGGTCTGGTGAATTTTTAGAGAGAAGAGGCCGTCGATGTTTGAATGTAGAAAATTGTTCTGGCTGCAGCCTGCAGTATGGACTTGTTGGTGTGTGTAGCTCCCAGTGTTCTGACAGCGCGACGTTTTGGGGAAGCATGTGATTCAGCAGCTACCAGTGGGCTTCGTGCAGCGGAGATTTTGTGGCTGTTAGCGGAGTTGATAACAGAGGGTCGTTAAGAGAAGCCTGCATGCAGTAGGCAAAGGAGTAATGTTTGCCGGCGGGGGACGTGCAGCGATTAACCTGTGCAGTAGTGAAAAGGAGTTAAAAAGAAGGAAGTGTGCGGATGCGGAAAGAATGGAATAATTGTGGTAGGCTGCCGGCTGAGTAGTTTGGTGAATGTTTGGTGTGGGTCCGGCGCTGCCGATTGGATGGTGGTGCTGCAGTGTGAGTCAGATAAAAAAAAATAAAAAAAACAGGAGTAGGATCCAATGGGACTAACTGGCATGTATAGACGCGTGTAATGCAAAAGGGCTGTTTTTGGTCACGTCTCTCGCTTATGGCCATACCACCCTGAACACGCCCGATCTCATCCGATCTCGGAAGCCAAGCAGGGTAGGGTTTGGTTAGTACTTGGATGGGAGACCTCCTGGGAATACCAGGTGCTGTAAGCTTTTCTCACTTTTACTTTATACAGGGGGCGCTCCACTTCACGATTAATTTAAATCTATCACTCCCCTTCCATTTTACTATTTTATATATATATATATATATATATATTTTTCTCTCATTCATAAAGGCAGCTTTTACACACCATTTTACTTTAAATACTTCCTGGTAATTCTAGGTGCTGTAAGCTGTTCGTGCCTTTATTCCACCAGGGCGCGATCTTCTCACAAACTTGAAGACTGTCACTCCCCATTCACGTTTTACAACTTATTGTTAATGATAAAGAGACAGCTTTTTACACACAGTTTTAAACAAAGTACTGATATTATTCCTCTTCAACTGACCGCTTTGTTTTCTATGCAAAAACCACTTCGCCACAGAAGACTCGATATTATTGGCATAGCAAGTTCTGCTCTTCTCCTTTCAAAACTTGCTAAAAGCTGTATTTAAAAGAACAGATTGGCCGGGGTAATTCACACCCTTCAATGCCAGCTTAATGTTTAGGTTAGTGGGAATCACAGGGGAATTAGGGATGGAAACTTCTTTGCTGGTGGTAGAAGCGGTCTGGTGAATTTTTAGAGAGAAGAGGCCGTCGATGCAAACTTTGAATGTAGAAAATAGTTCTGGCTGCAGCCTGCAGTATGGACTTGTTGGTGTGTGTAGCTCCCAGTGTTCTGACAGCGCAACGTTTTGGGGAAGCATGTGATTCAGCAGCTACCAGTGAGCTTCGTGCGGCGGAGATTTTGTGGCTGTTAGCGGAGTTGATAACAGAGGGTCGTTAAGAGAAGCCTGCATGTAGTAGGCAAAGGAGTAATGTTTTCCGGCGGGGGACGTGCGGCGATTAACCTGTGCGGTAGTGAAAAGGAGTTAAAAAGAAGGAAGTATGCGGATGTGGAAAGAATGGAATAATTGTGGTAGGCTGCCGGCTGAGTAGTTTGGTGAATGTTTGGTGTGGGTCCGGCGCTGCCGATTGGATGGTGGTGCTGCAGTGTGAGTCAGATAAAAAAAAAAAAAAAACCAGGAGTATGATCCAATGGGACTAACTGGCATGTATAGACGCGTGTAATGCAAAAGGGCTGTTTTTGGTCATGTCTCTCGCTTATGGCCATGCCACCCTGAACACGCCCGATCTCATCCGATCTCGGAAGCCAAGCAGCGTAGGGTCTGGTTAGTACTTGGATGGGAGACCTCCTGGGAATACCAGGTGCTGTAAGCTTTTCTCACTTTTACTTTATACAGGGGGCGCTCCACTTCACGATTAATTTAAATCTATCACTCCCCTTCCATTTTACTATTTTATATATATATATATATATTTCTCTCATTCATAAAGGCAGCTTTTACACACCGTTTTACTCCAAATACTTCCTGGTAATTCTAGGTGCTGTAAGCTGTTCGTGCCTTTATTTCACCAGGGCGCGATCTTCTCACAAACTTGAAGACTGTCACTCCCCATTCACGTTTTACAACTTATTGTTAATGATAAAGAGACAGCTTTTTACACACAGTTTTAAACAAAGTACTGATATTATTCCTCTTCAACTGACCGCTTTGTTTTCTATGCAAAAACCACTTCGCCACAGAAGACTCGATATTATTGGCATAGCAAGTTCTGCTCTTCTCCTTTCAAAACTTGCTAAAAGCTGTATTTAAAAGAACAGATTGGCCGGGGTAATTCACACCCTTCAATGCCAGCTTAATGTTTAGGTTAATGGGAATCACAGGGGAATTAGGGATGGAAACTTCTTTGCTGGTGGTAGAAGCGGTCTGGTGAATTTTTAGAGAGAAGAGGCCGTCGATGCAAACTTTGAATGTAGAAAATAGTTCTGGCTGCAGCCTGCAGTATGGACTTGTTGGTGTGTGTAGCTCCCAGTGTTCTGACAGCGCAACGTTTTGGGGAAGCATGTGATTCAGCAGCTACCAGTGAGCTTCGTGCGGCGGAGATTTTGTGGCTGTTAGCGGAGTTGATAACAGAGGGTCGTTAAGAGAAGCCTGCATGCAGTAGGCAAAGGAGTAATGTTTGCCGGCGGGGGACGTGCGGCGATTAACCTGTCCGGTAGTGAAAAGGAGTTAAAAAGAAGGAAGTGTGCGGATGTGGAAAGAATGGAATAATTGTGGTAGGCTGCCGGCTGAGTAGTTTGGTGAATGTTTGGTGTGGGTCCGGCGCTGCCGATTGGATGGTGGTGCTGCAGTGTGAGTCAGATAAAAAAAAAAAAAAAACCAGGAGTATGATCCAATGGGACTAACTGGCATGTATAGACGCGTGTAATGCAAAAGGGCTGTTTTTGGTCATGTCTCTCGCTTATGGCCATGCCACCCTGAACACGCCCGATCTCATCCGATCTCGGAAGCCAAGCAGCGTAGGGTCTGGTTAGTACTTGGATGGGAGACCTCCTGGGAATACCAGGTGCTGTAAGCTTTTCTCACTTTTACTTTAAACAGGGGGCGCTCCACTTCACGATTAATTTAAATCTATCACTCCCCTTCCATTTTACTATTTTATATATATATATATATATTTCTCTCATTCATAAAGGCAGCTTTTACACACCGTTTTACTCCAAATACTTCCTGGTAATTCTAGGTGCTGTAAGCTGTTCGTGCCTTTATTCCACCAGGGCGCGATCTTCTCACAAACTTGAAGACTGTCACTCCCCATTCACGTTTTACAACTTATTGTTAATGATAAAGAGACAGATTTTTACACACAGTTTTAAACAAAGTACTGATATTATTCCTCTTCAACTGACCGCTTTGTTTTCTATGCAAAAACCACTTCGCCACAGAAGACTCGATATTATTGGCATAGCAAGTTCTGCTCTTCTCCTTTCAAAACTTGCTAAAAGCTGTATTTAAAAGAACAGATTGGCCGGGGTAATTCACACCCTTCAATGCCAGCTTAATGTTTAGGTTAATGGGAATCACAGGGGAATTAGGGATGGAAACTTCTTTGCTGGTGGTAGAAGCGGTCTGGTGAATTTTTAGAGAGAAGAGGCCGTCGATGCAAACTTTGAATGTAGAAAATAGTTCTGGCTGCAGCCTGCAGTATGGACTTGTTGGTGTGTGTAGCTCCCAGTGTTCTGACAGCGCAACGTTTTGGGGAAGCATGTGATTCAGCAGCTACCAGTGAGCTTCGTGCGGCGGAGATTTTGTGGCTGTTAGCGGAGTTGATAACAGAGGGTCGTTAAGAGAAGCCTGCATGCAGTAGGCAAAGGAGTAATGTTTGCCGGCGGGGGACGTGCGGCGATTAACCTGTCCGGTAGTGAAAAGGAGTTAAAAAGAAGGAAGTGTGCGGATGTGGAAAGAATGGAATAATTGTGGTAGGCTGCCGGCTGAGTAGTTTGGTGAATGTTTGGTGTGGGTCCGGCGCTGCCGATTGGATGGTGGTGCTGCAGTGTGAGTCAGATAAAAAAAAAAAAAAAACCAGGAGTATGATCCAATGGGACTAACTGGCATGTATAGACGCGTGTAATGCAAAAGGGCTGTTTTTGGTCATGTCTCTCGCTTATGGCCATGCCACCCTGAACACGCCCGATCTCATCCGATCTCGGAAGCCAAGCAGCGTAGGGTCTGGTTAGTACTTGGATGGGAGACCTCCTGGGAATACCAGGTGCTGTAAGCTTTTCTCACTTTTACTTTATACAGGGGGCGCTCCACTTCACGATTAATTTAAATCTATCACTCCCCTTCCATTTTACTATTTTATATATATATATATATATATTTTTTTTTTTTTCTCTCATTCATAAAGGCAGCTTTTACACACCATTTTACTTTAAATACTTCCTGGTAATTCTAGGTGCTGTAAGCTGTTCGTGCCTTTATTCCACCAGGGCGCGATCTTCTCACAAACTTGAAGACTGTCACTCCCCATTCACGTTTTACAACTTATTGTTAATGATAAAGAGACAGCTTTTTACACACAGTTTTAAACAAAGTACTGATATTATTCCTCTTCAACTGACCGCTTTGTTTTCTATGCAAAAACCACTTCGCCACAGAAGACTCGATATTATTGGCATAGCAAGTTCTGCTCTTCTCCTTTCAAAACTTGCTAAAAGCTGTATTTAAAAGAACAGATTGGCCGGGGTAATTCACACCCTTCAATGCCAGCTTAATGTTTAGGTTAGTGGGAATCACAGAGGAATTAGGGATGGAAACTTCTTTGCTGGTGGTAGAAGCGGTCTGGTGAATTTTTAGAGAGAAGAGGCCGTCGATGTTTGAATGTAGAAAATAGTTCTGGCTGCAGCCTGCAGTATGGACTTGTTGGTGTGTGTAGCTCCCAGTGTTCTGACAGTGCGACGTTTTGGGGAAGCATGTGATTCAGCAGCTACCAGTGGCCTTCGTGCGGCGGAGATTTTGTGGCTGTTAGCGGAGTTGATAACAGAGGGTCGTTAAGAGAAGCCTGCATGCAGTAGGCAAAGGAGTAATGTTTGCCGGCGGGGGACGTGCAGCGATTAACCTGTGCAGTAGTGAAAAGGAGTTAAAAAGAAGGAAGTGTGCGGATGCGGAAAGAATGGAATAATTGTGGTAGGCTGCCGGCTGAGTAGTTTGGTGAATGTTTGGTGTGGGTCCGGCGCTGCCGATTGGATGGTGGTGCTGCAGTGTGAGTCAGATAAAAAAAAAAAAAAACAGGAGTAGGATCCAATGGGACTAACTGGCATGTATAGACGTGTGTAATGCAACAGGGCTGTTTTTGGTCGCATCTCTCGCTTATGGCCATACCACCCTGAACACGCCCGATCTGATCCGATCTCGGAAGCCAAGCAGGGTAGGGTCTGGTTAGTACTTGGATGGGAGACCTCCTGGGAATACCAGGTGCTGTAAGCTTTTCTCACTTTTACTTTATACAGGGGGCGCTCCACTTCACGATTAATTTAAATCTATCACTCCCCTTCCATTTTACTATTTTATATATATATATATATATTTCTCTCATTCATAAAGGCAGCTTTTACACACCGTTTTACTCCAAATACTTCCTGGTAATTCTAGGTGCTGTAAGCTGTTCGTGCCTTTATTCCACCAGGGCGCGATCTTCTCACAAACTTGAAGACTGTCACTCCCCATTCACGTTTTACAACTTATTGTTAATGATAAAGAGACAGCATTTTACACACAGTTTTAAAGAAAGTACTGATATTATTCCTCTTCAACTGACCGCTTTGTTTTCTATGCAAAAACCACTTCGCCACAGAAAACTCGATATTATTGGCATAGCAAGTTCTGCTCTTCACCTTTCAAAACTTGCTAAAAGCTGTATTTAAAAGAACAGATTGGCCGGGGTAATTCACACCCTTCAATGCCAGCTTAATGTTTAGGTTAGTGGGAATCACAGAGGAATTAGGGATGGAAACTTCTTTGCTGGTGGTAGAAGCGGTCTGGTGAATTTTTAGAGAGAAGAGGCCGTCGATGTTTGAATGTAGAAAATAGTTCTGGCTGCAGCCTGCAGTATGGACTTGTTGGTGTGTGTAGCTCCCAGTGTTCTGACAGTGCGACGTTTTGGGGAAGCATGTGATTCAGCAGCTACCAGTGGCCTTCGTGCGGCGGAGATTTTGTGGCTGTTAGCGGAGTTGATAACAGAGGGTCGTTAAGAGAAGCCTGCATGCAGTAGGCAAAGGAGTAATGTTTGCCGGCGGGGGACGTGCAGCGATTAACCTGTGCAGTAGTGAAAAGGAGTTAAAAAGAAGGAAGTGTGCGGATGCGGAAAGAATGGAATAATTGTGGTAGGCTGCCGGCTGAGTAGTTTGGTGAATGTTTGGTGTGGGTCCGGCGCTGCCGATTGGATGGTGGTGCTGCAGTGTGAGTCAGATAAAAAAAAAAAAAAACAGGAGTAGGATCCAATGGGACTAACTGGCATGTATAGACGTGTGTAATGCAACAGGGCTGTTTTTGGTCGCATCTCTCGCTTATGGCCATACCACCCTGAACACGCCCGATCTGATCCGATCTCGGAAGCCAAGCAGGGTAGGGTCTGGTTAGTACTTGGATGGGAGACCTCCTGGGAATACCAGGTGCTGTAAGCTTTTCTCACTTTTACTTTATACAGGGGGCGCTCCACTTCACGATTAATTTAAATCTATCACTCCCCTTCCATTTTACTATTTTATATATATATATATATATATTTCTCTCATTCATAAAGGCAGCTTTTACACACCGTTTTACTCCAAATACTTCCTGGTAATTCTAGGTGCTGTAAGCTGTTCGTGCCTTTATTCCACCAGGGCGCGATCTTCTCACAAACTTGAAGACTGTCACTCCCCATTCACGTTTTACAACTTATTGTTAATGATAAAGAGACAGCATTTTACACACAGTTTTAAAGAAAGTACTGATATTATTCCTCTTCAACTGACCGCTTTGTTTTCTATGCAAAAACCACTTCGCCACAGAAAACTCGATATTATTGGCATAGCAAGTTCTGCTCTTCACCTTTCAAAACTTGCTAAAAGCTGTATTTAAAAGAACAGATTGGCCGGGGTAATTCACACCCTTCAATGCCAGCTTAATGTTTAGGTTAGTGGGAATCACAGAGGAATTAGGGATGGAAACTTCTTTGCTGGTGGTAGAAGCGGTCTGGTGAATTTTTAGAGAGAAGAGGCCGTCGATGTTTGAATGTAGAAAATAGTTCTGGCTGCAGCCTGCAGTATGGACTTGTTGGTGTGTGTAGCTCCCAGTGTTCTGACAGCGCGACGTTTTGGGGAAGCATGTGATTCAGCAGCTACCAGTGGGCTTCGTGCGGCGGAGATTTTGTGGCTGTTAGCGGAGTTGATAACAGAGGGTCGTTAAGAGAAGCCTGCATGCAGCAGGCAAAGGAGTAATGTTTGCCGGCGGGGGACGTGCGGCGATTAACCTGTGCGGTAGTGAAAAGGAGTTAAAAAGAAGGAAGTGTGCGGATGCGGAAAGAATGGAATAATTGTGGTAGGCTGCCGGCTGAGTAGTTTGGTGAATGTTTGGTGTGGGTCCGGCGCTGCCGATTGGATGGTGGTGCTGCAGTGTGAGTCAGATAAAAAAAATAAAAAAAACAGGAGTATGATCCAATGGGACTAACTGGCATGTATAGACGCGTGTAATGCAAAAGGGCTGTTTTTGGTAGCGTCTCTCGCTTATGGCCATACCACCCTGAACACGCCCGATCTCATCTGATCTCAGAAGCCAAGCAGGGTAGGGTCTGGTTAGTACTTGGATGGGAGACCTCCTGGGAATACCAGGTGCTGTAAGCTTTTCTCACTTTTACTTTATACAGGGGGCGCTCCACTTCACGATTAATTTAAATCTATCACTCCCCTTCCATTTTACTATTTTATATATATTTATATTTTTCTCTCATTCATAAAGGCAGCTTTTACACACCATTTTACTTTAAATACTTCCTGGTAATTCTAGGTGCTGTAAGCTGTTCGTGCCTTTATTTCTCCAGGGCGCGATCTTCTCACAAACTTGAAGACTGTCACTCCCCATTCACGTTTTACAACTTATTGTTAATGATAATGAGACAGCTTTTTACTCACAGTTTTAAACAAAGTACTGATATTATTCCTCTTCAACTGACCGCTTTGTTTTCTATGCAAAAACCACTTCGCCACAGAAGACTCGATATTATTGGCATAGCAAGTTCTGCTCTTTTCCTTTCAAAACTTGCTAAAAGCTGTATTTAAAAGAACAGATTGGCCGGGGTAATTCACACCCTTCAATGCCAGCTTAATGTTTAGGTTAGTGGGAATCACAGAGGAATTAGGGATGGAAACTTCTTTGCTGGTGGTAGAAGCGGTCTCGTGAATTTTTAGAGAGAAGAGGCCGTCGATGTTTGAATGTAGAAAATAGTTCTGGCTGCAGCCTGCAGTATGGACTTGTTGGTGTGTGTAGCTCCCAGTGTTCTGACAGCGCGACGTTTTGGGGAAGCATGTGATTCAGCAGCTACCAGTGGGCTTCGTGCGGCGGAGATTTTGTGGCTGTTAGCGGAGTTGATAACAGAGGGTCGTTAAGAGAAGCCTGCATGCAGTAGGCAAAGGAGTAATGTTTGCCGGCGGGGGACGTGCGGCGATTAACCTGTGCGGTAGTGAAAAGGAGTTAAAAAGAAGGAAGTGTGCGGATGCGGAAAGAATGGAATAATTGTGGTAGGCTGCCGGCTGAGTAGTTTGGTGAATGTTTGGTGTGGGTCCGGCGCTGCCGATTGGATGGTGGTGCTGCAGTGTGAGTCAGATAAAAAAAAAAAAAACCAGGAGTAGGATCCAATGGGACTGACTGGCATGTATAGACGCGTGTAATGCAAAAGGGCTGTTTTTGGTCGCATCTCTCGCTTATGGCCATACCACCCTGAACACGCCCGATCTCATCTGATCTCGGAAGCCAAGCAGGGTAGGGTCTGGTTAGTACTTGGATGGGAGACCTCCTGGAAATACCTGGTGCTGTAAGCTTTTCTCACTTTTACTTTATACAGGGGGCGCTCCACTTCACGATTAATTTAAATCTATCACTCCCCTTCCATTTTACTATTTTATATATATATATATATTTCTCTCATTCATAAAGGCAGCTTTTACACACCGTTTTACTCCAAATACTTCCTGGTAATTCTAGGTGCTGTAAGCTGTTCGTGCCTTTATTCCAGCAGGGCGCGATCTTCTCACAAACTTGAAGACTGTTTCTCCCCATTCACGTTTTACAACTTATTGTTAATGATAAAGAGACAGCTTTTTACACACAGTTTTAAACAAAGTACTGATATTATTCCTCTTCAACTGACCGCTTTGTTTTCTATGCAAAAACCACTTCGCCACAGAAGACTCGATATTATTGGCATAGCAAGTTCTGCTCTTCTCCTTTCAAAACTTGCTAAAAGCTGTATTTAAAAGAACAGATTGGCCGGGGTAATTCACACCCTTCAATACCAGCTTAATGTTTAGGTTAGTGGGAATCACAGAGGAATTAGGGATGGAAACTTCTTTGCTGGTGGTAGAAGCGGTCTGGTGAATTTTTAGAGAGAAGAGGCCGTCGATGTTTGAATGTAGAAAATAGTTCTGGCTGCAGCCTGCAGTATGGACTTGTTGGTGTGTGTAGCTCCCAGTGTTCTGACAGCGCGACGTTTTGGGGAAGCATGTGATTCAGCAGCTACCAGTGGGCTTCGTGCGGCGGAGATTTTGTGGCTGTTAGCGGAGTTGATAACAGAGGGTCGTTAAGAGAAGCCTGCATGCAGTAGGCAAAGGAGTAATGTTTGCCGGCGGGGGACGTGCGGCGATTAACCTGTGCGGTAGTGAAAAGGAGTTAAAAAGAAGGAAGTGTGCGGATGCGGAAAGAATGGAATAATTGTGGTAGGCTGCCGGCTGAGTAGTTTCGTGAATGTTTGGTGTGGGTCCGGTGCTGCCGATTGGATGGTGGTGCTGCAGTGTGAGTCAGATAAAAAAAAAAAAAACCAGGAGTAGGATCCAATGGGACTAACTGGCATGTATAGACGTGTGTAATGCAAAAGGGCTGTTTTTGGTCGCATCTCTCGCTTATGGCCATACCACCCTGAACACGCCCGATCTCATCCGATCTCGGAAGCCAAGCAGGGTAGGGTCTGGTTAGTACTTGGATGGGAGACCTCCTGCGAATACCAGGTGCTGTAAGCTTTTCTCACTTTTACTTTATACAGGGGGCGCTCCACTTCACGATTAATTGAAATCTATCACTCCCCTTCCATTTTACTATTTTATATATATATATATTTTTCTCTCATTCATAAAGGCAGCTTTTACACACCATTTTACTTTAAATACTTCCTGGTAATTCTAGGTGCTGTAAGCTGTTCGTGCCTTTATTCCACCAGGGCGCGATCTTCTCACAAACTTGAAGACTGTCACTCCCCATTCACGTTTTACAACTTATTGTTAATGATAAAGAGACAGCTTTTTACACACAGTTTTAAACAAAGTACTGATATTATTCCTCTTCAACTGACCGCTTTGTTTTCTATGCAAAAACCACTTCGCCACAGAAGACTCGATATTATTGGCATAGCAAGTTCTGCTCTTCTCCTTTCAAAACTTGCTAAAAGCTGTATTTAAAAGAACAGATTGGCTGGGGTAATTCACACCCTTCAATGCCACCTTAATGTTTAGGTTAGTGGGAATCACAGAGGAATTAGGGATGGAAACTTCTTTGCTGGTGGTAGAAGCGGTCTGGTGAATTTTTAGAGAGAAGAGGCCGTCGATGTTTGAATGTAGAAAATAGTTCTGGCTGCAGCCTGCAGTATGGACTTGTTGGTGTGTGTAGCTCCCAGTGTTCTGACAGCGCGACGTTTTGGGGAAGCATGTGATTCAGCAGCTACCAGTGGGCTTCGTGCGGCAGAGATTTTGTGGCTGTTAGCGGAGTTGATAACAGAGGGTCGTTAAGAGAAGCCTGCATGCAGTAGGCAAAGGAGTAATGTTTGCCGGCGGGGGACGTGCGGCGATTATCCTGTGCGGTAGTGAAAAGGAGTTAAAAAGAAGGAAGTGTGCGGATGCGGAAAGAATGGAATAATTGTGGTAGGCTGCCGGCTGAGTAGTTTGGTGAATGTTTGGTGTGGGTCCGGCGCTGCCGATTGGATGGTGGTGCTGCAGTGTGAGTCAGATAAAAAAAAAAAAAAAACCAGGAGTATGATCCAATGGGACTAACTGGCATGTATAGATGCGTGTAATGCAAAAGGGCTGTTTTTGGTCACGTCTCTCGCTTATGGCCATACCACCCTGAACACGCCCGATCTCATCCGATCTCGGAAGCCAAGCAGGGTAGGGTCTGGTTAGTACTTGGATGGGAGACCTCCTGGGAATTCCAGGTGCTGTAAGCTTTTCTCACTTTTACTTTATACAGGGGGCGCTCCACTTCACAATTAATTTAAATCTATCACTCCCCTTCCATTTTACTATTTTATATATATATATATATTTTTCTCTCATTCATAAAGGCAGCTTTTACACACCATTTTACTTTAAATACTTCCTGGTAATTCTAGGTGCTGTAAGCTGTTCGTGCCTTTATTCCACCAGGGCGCGATCTTCTCACAAACTTGAAGACTGTCACTCCCCATTCACGTTTTACAACTTATTGTTAATGATAAAGAGACAGCTTTTTACACACAGTTTTAAACAAAGTACTGATATTATTCCTCTTCAACTGACCGCTTTGTTTTCTATGCAAAAACCACTTCGCCACAGAAGACTCGATATTATTGGCATAGCAAGTTCTGCTCTTCTCCTTTCAAAACTTGCTAAAAGCTGTATTTAAAAGAACAGATTGGCCGGGGTAATTCACACCCTTCAATGCCAGCTTAATATTTAGGTTAGTGGGAATCACAGAGGAATTAGGGATGGAAACTTCTTTGCTGGTGGTAGAAGCGGTCTGGTGAATTTTTAGAGAGAAGAGGCCGTCGATGTTTGAATGTAGAAAATTGTTCTGGCTGCAGCCTGCAGTATGGACTTGTTGGTGAGTGTAGCTCCCAGTGTTCTGACAGCGCGACGTTTTGGGGAAGCATGTGATTCAGCAGCTACCAGTGGGCTTCGTGCGGCGGAGATTTTGTGGCTGTTAGCGGAGTTGATAACAGAGGGTCGTTAAGAGAAGCCTACATGCAGTAGGCAAAGGAGTAATGTTTGCCGGCGGGGGACGTGCGGCGATTAACCTGTGCGGTAGTGAAAAGGAGTTAAAAAGAAGGAAGTGTGCGGATGCGGAAAGAATGGAATAATTGTGGTAGGCTGCCGGCTGAGTAGTTTGGTGAATGTTTGGTGTGGGTCCGGCGCTGCCGATTGGATGGTGGGGCTGCAGTGTGAGTCAGATAAAAAAAAAAAAAAACCAGGAGTAGGATCCAATGGGACTACCTGGCATGTATAGACGCGTGTAATGCAAAAGGGCTGTTTTTGGTAGCATCTCTTGCTTACGGCCATACCACCCTGAACACGCCCGATCTCATCTGATCTTGGAAGCTAAGCAGGGTAGGGTCTGGTTAGTACTTGGATGGGAGACCACCTGGGAATACCAGGTGCTGTAAGCTTTTCTCACTTTTACTTTATACAGGGGGTGCTCCACTTCACGATTAATTTAAATCTATCACTCCCCTTCCTTTTTACTATTTTATATATATATATATTTATATATATATATATTTTTCTCTCATTCATAAAGGCAGCTTTTAGAAACCATTTTACTCTAAATACTTCCTGGTAATTCTAGGTGCTGTAAGCTGTTCGTGCCTTTATTCCACCAGGGCGCGATCTTCTCACAAACTTGAAGACTGTCACTCCCCATTCACGTTTTACAACTTATTGTTAATGATAAAGAGACAGCTTTTTACACACAGTTTTAAAGAAAGTACTGATATTATTCCTCTTCAACTGACCGCTTTGTTTTCTATGCAAAAACCACTTCGCCACAGAAGACTCGATATTATTGGCATAGCAAGTTCTGCTCTTCTCCTTTCAAAACTTGCTAAAAGCTGTATTTAAAAGAACAGATTGGCCGGGGTAATTCACACCCTTCAATGCCAGCTTAATGTTTAGGTTAGTGGGAATCACAGAGGAATTAGGGATGGAAACTTCTTTGCTGGTGGTAGAAGCGGTCTGGTGAATTTTTAGAGAGAAGAGGCCGTCGATGTTTGAATGTAGAAAATTGTTCTGGCTGCAGCCTGCAGTATGGACTTGTTGGTGTGTGTAGCTCCCAGTGTTCTGACAGTGCGACGTTTTGGGGAAGCATGTGATTCAGCAGC
This sequence comes from Brienomyrus brachyistius, assembly GCF_023856365.1. NCBI lineage: Eukaryota > Metazoa > Chordata > Actinopteri > Osteoglossiformes > Mormyridae > Brienomyrus > Brienomyrus brachyistius. The sequence goes on from NC_064534.1 coordinate 41,902,967, forward strand.
TACCAGTGGGCTTCGTGCGGCGGAGATTTTGTGGCTGTTAGCGGAGTTGATAACAGAGGGTCGTTAAGAGAAGCCTACATGCAGTAGGCAAAGGAGTAATGTTTGCCGGCGGGGGACGTGCGGCGATTAACCTGTGCGGTAGTGAAAAGGAGTTAACAAGAAGGAAGTGTGCGGATGCGGAAAGAATGGAATAATTGTGGTAGGCTGCCGGCTGAGTAGTTTGGTGAATGTTTGGTGTGGGTCCGGCGCTGCCGATTGGATGGTGGGGCTGCAGTGTGAGTCAGATAAAAAAAAAAAAAACCAGGAGTAGGATCCAATGGGACTAACTGGCATGTATAGACGCGTGTAATGCAAAAGGGCTGTTTTTGGTACCATCTCTCGCTTACGGCCATACCACCCTGAACACGCCCGATCTCGTCTGATCTCGGAAGCCAAGCAGTGTAGGGTCTGGTTAGTACTTGGATGGGAGACCACCTGGGAATACCAGGTGCTGTAAGCTTCTCTCACTTTTACTTTATACAGGGGGCGCTCCACTTCACGATTAATTTAAATCTATCACTCCCCTTCCATTTTACTATTTTATATATATATATATTTTTTTTTCTCTCATTCATAAAGGCAGCTTTTAGAAACCGTTTTACTCTAAATACTTCCTGGTAATTCTAGGTGCTGTAAGCTGTTCGTGCCTTTATTCCACCAGGACGCGATCTTCTCACCAACTTGAAGACTGTCACTCCCCATTCACGTTTTACAACTTATTGTTAATGATAAAGAGACAGCTTTTTACACACAGTTTTAAAGAAAGTACTGATATTATTCCTCTTCAACTGACCGCTTTGTTTTCTATGCAAAAACCACTTCGCCACAGAAGACTCGATATTATTGGCATAGCAAGTTCTGCTCTTCTCCTTTCAAAACTTGCTAAAAGCTGTATTTAAAAGAACAGATTGGCCGGGGTAATTCACACCCTTCAATGCCAGCTTAATGTTTAGGTTAGTGGGAATCACAGAGGAATTAGGGATGGAAACTTCTTTGCTGGTGGTAGAAGCGGTCTGGTGAATTTTTAGAGAGAAGAGGCCGTCGATGTTTGAATGTAGAAAATTGTTCTGGCTGCAGCCTGCAGTATGGACTTGTTGGTGTGTGTAGCTCCCAGTGTTCTGACAGCGCGACGTTTTGGGGAAGCATGTGATTCAGCAGCTACCAGTGGGCTTCGTGCGGCGGAGATTTTGTGGCTGTTAGCGGAGTTGATAACAGAGGGTCGTTAAGAGAAGCCTACATGCAGTAGGCAAAGGAGTAATGTTTGCCGGCGGGGGACGTGCGGCGATTAACCTGTGCGGTAGTGAAAAGGTGTTAACAAGAAGGAAGTGTGCGGATGCGGAAAGAATGGAATAATTGTGGTAGGCTGCCGGCTGAGTAGTTTGGTGAATGTTTGGTGTGGGTCCGGCGCTGCCGATTGGATGGTGGGGCTGCAGTGTGAGTCAGATAAAAAAAAAAAAAACCAGGAGTAGGATCCAATGGGACTAACTGGCATGTATAGACGCGTGTAATGCAAAAGGGCTGTTTTTGGTAGTTTCTCTCGCTTACGGCCATACCACCCTGAACACGCCCGATCTCATCTGATCTCGGAAGCCAAGCAGGGTAGGGTCTGGTTAGTACTTGGATGGGAGACCACCTGGGAATACCAGGTGCTGTAAGCTTTTCTCACTTTTACTTTATACAGGGGGCGCTCCACTTCACGATTAATTTAAATCTATCACTCCCCTTCCATTTTACTATTTTATATATATATATTTTTTTTTCTCTCATTCATAAAGGCAGCTTTTAGAAGCCGTTTTACTCTAAATACTTCCTGGTAATTCTAGGTGCTGTAAGCTGTTCGTGCCTTTATTCCACCAGGGCGCGATCTTCTCACCAACTTGAAGACTGTCACTCCCCATTCACGTTTTACAACTTATTGTTAATGATAAAGAGACAGCTTTTTACACACAGTTTTAAACAAAGTACTGATATTATTCCTCTTCAACTGACCGCTTTGTTTTCTATGCAAAAACCACTTCGCCACAGAAGACTCGATATTATTGGCATAGCAAGTTCTGCTCTTCTCCTTTCAAAACTTGCTAAAAGCTGTATTTAAAAGAACAGATTGGCCGGGGTAATTCACACCCTTCAATGCCAGCTTAATATTTAGGTTAGTGGGAATCACAGAGGAATTAGGGATGGAAACTTCTTTGCTGGTGGTAGAAGCGGTCTGGTGAATTTTTAGAGAGAAGAGGCCGTCGATGTTTGAATGTAGAAAATTGTTCTGGCTGCAGCCTGCAGTATGGACTTGTTGGTGTGTGTAGCTCCCAGTGTTCTGACAGCGCGACGTTTTGGGGAAGCATGTGATTCAGCAGCTACCAGTGGGCTTCGTGCGGCGGAGATTTTGTGGCTGTTAGCGGAGTTGATAACAGAGGGTCGTTAAGAGAAGCCTACATGCAGTAGGCAAAGGAGTAATGTTTGCCGGCGGGGGACGTGCGGCGATTAACCTGTGCGGTAGTGAAAAGGACTTAAAGATAAGGAAGTGTGCGGATGCGGAAAGAATGGAATAATTGTGGTAGGCTGCCGGCTGAGTAGTTTGGTGAATGTTTGGTGTGGGTCCGGCGCTGCCGATTGGATGGTGGGGCTGCAGTGTGAGTCAGATAAAAAAAAAAAACCAGGAGTAGGATCCAATGGGACTAACTGGCATGTATAGACGCGTGTAATGCAAAAGGGCTGTTTTTGGCAGCATCTCTTGCTTACGGCCATACCACCCTGAACACGCCTGATCTCGTCTGATCTCGGAAGCTAAGTGGGGTAGGGTCTGGTTAGTACTTGGATGGGAGACTGCCTGTGAATACCACGTGCTGTAAGCTGTTCTCACTTTTACTTTATACAGGGGGCGCTCCACTTCACGATTAATTTAAATCTATCACTCCCCTTCCATTTTACTATTTTATATATATATATTTTTTCTCTCATTCATAAAGGCAGCCTTTACACACCGTTTTACTCTAAATACTGCCTGGTAATTCTAGGTGCTGTAAGCTGTTCGTGCCTTTATTCCACCAGGGCGCGATCTTCTGACAAACTTGAAGACTGTCACTCCACATTCACGTTTTACAACTTATTGTTAATGATAAAGAGACAGCTTTTTACACACAGTTTTAAACAAAGTACTGATATTATTCCTCTTCAACTGACCGCTTTGTTTTCTATGCAAAAACCACTTCGCCACAGAAGACTCGATATTATTGGCATAGCAAGTTCTGCTCTTCTCCTTTCAAAACTTGCTAAAAGCTGTATTTAAAAGAACAGATTGGCCGGGGTAATTCACACCCTTCAATGCCAGCTTAATGTTTAGGTTAGTGGGAATCACAGAGGAATTAGGGATGGAAACTTCTTTGCTGGTGGTAGAAGCGGTCTGGTGAATTTTTAGAGAGAAGAGGCCGTCGATGTTTGAATGTAGAAAATTGTTCTGGCTGCAGCCTGCAGTATGGACTTGTTGGTGTGTGTAGCTCCCAGTGTTCTGACAGCGCGACATTTTGGGGAAGCATGTGATTCAACAGCTACCAGTGGGCTTCGTGCGGCAGAGATTTTGTGGCTGTTAGCGGAGTTGATAACAGAGGGTTGTTAAGAGAAGCCTGCAAGAGGTAGGCAAAGGAGTAATGTTTGCCGGCGGGGGACGTGCAGCAATTAACCTGTGCGGTAGTGAAAAGGAGTTAAAGAGAAGGAAGTGTGCGGATGCGGAAAGAATGGAATAATTGTGGTAGGCTGCCGGATGAGTAGTTTGGTGAATGTTTGGTGTGGGTCCGGCACTGCCGATTGGATGGTGGTGCTGCAGTGTGAGTCAGATAAAAAAAAAAAAAAACAGGAGTAGGATCCAATGGGACTAACTGGTATGTATAGACGCGTGTAATGCAAAAGGGCTATTTTTGGTAGCGTCTCTCGCTTACGGCCATACCACCCTGAACGCACCCGATCTCGTCTGATCTCGGAAGCTAAGCAGGGTAGGGTCTGGTTAGTACTTGAATGGGAGACCACCTGGGAATACCAGGTGCTGTAAGCTTTTCTCACTTTTACTTTATACAGGGGGCGCTCCACTTCACGATTAATTTAAATCTATCACTCCCCTTCCATTTTACTATATTATATATTTCTTTTTTCTCTCATTCATAAAGGCAGCTTTTAGAAACCGTTTTACTCTAAATACTGCCTGGTAATTCTAGGTGCTGTAAGCTGTTCGTGCCTTTATTCCACCAGGGCGCGATCTTCTCACCAACTTGAAGACTGTCACTCCCCATTCACGTTTTACAACTTATTGTTAATGATAAAGAGACAGCTTTTTACACACAGTTTTAAACAAAGTACTGATATTATTCCTCTTCAACTGACCGCTTTGTTTTCTATGCAAAAACCACTTCGCCACAGAAGACTCGATATTATTGGCATAGCAAGTTCTGCTCTTCTCCTTTCAAAACTTGCTAAAAGCTGTATTTAAAAGAACAGATTGGCCGGGGTAATTCACACCCTTCAATGCCAGCTTAATATTTAGGTTAGTGGGAATCACAGAGGAATTAGGGATGGAAACTTCTTTGCTGGTGGTATAAGCGGTCTGGTGAATTTTTAGAGAGAAGAGGCCGTCGATGTTTGAATGTAGAAAATTGTTCTGGCTGCAGCCTGCAGTATGGACTTGTTGGTGTGTGTAGCTCCCAGTGTTCTGACAGCGCGACGTTTTGGGGAAGCATGTGATTCAGCAGCTACCAGTGGGCTTCGTGCGGCGGAGATTTTGTGGCTGTTAGCGGAGTTGATAACAGAGGGTCGTTAAGAGAAGCCTACATGCAGTAGACAAAGGAGTAATGTTTGCCGGCGGGGGACGTGCGGCGATTAACCTGTGCGGTAGTGAAAAGGAGTTAAAAAGAAGGAAGTGTGCGGATGCGGAAAGAATGGAATAATTGTGGTAGGCTGCCGGCTGAGTAGTTTGGTGAATGTTTGGTGTGGGTCCGGCGCTGCCGATTGGATGGTGGGGCTGCAGTGTGAGTCAGATAAAAAAAAAAAAAAACAGGAGTAGGATCCAATGGGACTAACTGGCATGTATAGACGCGTGTAATGCAAAAGGGCTGTTTTTAGTAGCATCTTTCGCTTACGGCCATACTACCCTGAACACGCCCGATCTCGTCTGATCTCGGAAGCTAAGCAAGTTAGGTTCTGGTTAGTACTTGGATGGGAGACCACCTGGGAATACCAGGTGCTGCAAGCTTTTCTCACTTTTACTTTATACAGGGGGCGCTCCACTTCACGATTAATTTAAATCTATCACTCCCCTTCCATTTTACTATTTTATATATATATATATTTTTCTCTCATTCATAAAGGCAGCTTTTACACACCGTTTTACTCTAAATACTTCCTGGTAATTCTAGGTGCTGTAAGCTGTTCGTGCCTTTATTCCACCAGGGCGCGATCTTCTCACAAACTTGAAGACTGTCACTCCCCATTCACGTTTTACAACTTATTGTTAATGATAAAGAGACATCTTTTTACACACAGTTTTAAACAAAGTACTGATATTATTCCTCTTCAACTGACCGCTTTGTTTTCTATGCAAAAACCACTTCGCCACAGAAGACTCGATATTATTGGCATAGCAAGTTCTGCTCTTCTCCTTTCAAAACTTGCTAAAAGCTGTATTTAAAAGAACAGATTGGCCGGGGTAATTCACACCCTTCAATGCCAGCTTAATGTTTAGGTTAGTGGGAATCACAGAGGAATTAGGGATGGAAACTTCTTTGCTGGTGGTAGAAGCGGTCTGGTGAATTTTTAGAGAGAAGAGGCCGTCGATGTTTGAATGTAGAAAATTGTTCTGGCTGCAGCCTGCAGTATGGACTTGTTGGTCTGTGTAGCTCCCAGTGTTCTGACAGCGCGACGTTTTGGGGAAGCATGTGATTCAGCAGCTACCAGTGGGCTTCGTGCGGCGGAGATTTTGTGGCTGTTAGCGGAGTTGATAACAGAGGGTCGTTAAAAGAAGCCTACATGCAGTAGGCAAAGGAGTAATGTTTGCCGGCGGGGGACGTGCGGCGATTAACCTGTGCGGTAGTGAAAAGGAGTTAACAAGAAGGAAGTGTGCGGATGCGGAAAGAATGGAATAATTGTGGTAGGCTGCCGGCTGAGTAGTTTGGTGAATGTTTGGTGTGGGTCCGGCGCTGCCGATTGGATGGTGGGGCTGCAGTGTGAGTCAGATAAAAAAAAAAAAAACCAGGAGTAGGATCCAATGGGACTAACTGGCATGTATAGACGCGTGTAATGCAAAAGGGCTGTTTTTGGTACCATCTCTCGCTTACGGCCATACCACCCTGAACACGCCCGATCTCGTCTGATCTCGGAAGCCAAGCAGGGTAGGGTCTGGTTAGTACTTGGATGGGAGACCACCTGGGAATACCAGGTGCTGTAAGCTTTTCTCACTTTTACTTTATACAGGGGGCGCTCCACTTCACGATTAATTAAATCTATCACTCCCCTTCCATTTTACTATTTTATATATATATATATTTTTTTCTCTCATTCATAAAGGCAGCTTTTAGAAGCCGTTTTACTCTAAATACTTCCTGGTAATTCTAGGTGCTGTAAGCTGTTCGTGCCTTTATTCCACCAGGGCGCGATCTTCTCACCAACTTGAAGACTGTCACTCCCCATTCACGTTTTACAACTTATTGTTAATGATAAAGAGACAGCTTTTTACACACAGTTTTAAACAAAGTACTGATATTATTCCTCTTCAACTGACCGCTTTGTTTTCTATGCAAAAACCACTTCGCCACAGAAGACTCGATATTATTGGCATAGCAAGTTCTGCTCTTCTCCTTTCAAAACTTGCTAAAAGCTGTATTTAAAAGAACAGATTGGCCGGGGTAATTCACACCCTTCAATGCCAGCTTAATATTTAGGTTAGTGGGAATCACAGAGGAATTAGGGATGGAAACTTCTTTGCTGGTGGTAGAAGCGGTCTGGTGAATTTTTAGAGAGTAGAGGCCGTCGATGTTTGAATGTAGAAAATTGTTCTGGCTGCAGCCTGCAGTATGGACTTGTTGGTGTGTGTAGCTCCCAGTGTTCTGACAGCGCGACGTTTTGGGGAAGCATGTGATTCAGCAGCTACCAGTGGGCTTCGTGCGGCGGAGATTTTGTGGCTGTTAGCGGAGTTGATAACAGAGGGTCGTTAAGAGAAGCCTACATGCAGTAGGCAAAGGAGTAATGTTTGCCGGCGGGGGACGTGCGGCGATTAACCTGTGCGGTAGTGAAAAGGACTTAAAGAGAAGGAAGTGTGCGGATGCGGAAAGAATGGAATAATTGTGGTAGGCTGCCGGCTGAGTAGTTTGGTGAATGTTTGGTGTGGGTCCGGCGCTGCCGATTGGATGGTGGGGCTGCAGTGTGAGTCAGATAAAAAAAAAAAACCAGGAGTAGGATCCAATGGGACTAACTGGCATGTATAGACGCGTGTAATGCAAAAGGGCTGTTTTTGGCAGCATCTCTTGCTTACGGCCATACCACCCTGAACACGCCTGATCTCGTCTGATCTCGGAAGCTAAGTGGGGTAGGGTCTGGTTAGTACTTGGATGGGAGACTGCCTGTGAATACCACGTGCTGTAAGCTGTTCTCACTTTTACTTTATACAGGGGGCGCTCCACTTCACGATTAATTTAAATCTATCACTCCCCTTCCATTTTACTATTTTATATATATATATTTTTTCTCTCATTCATAAAGGCAGCCTTTACACACCGTTTTACTCTAAATACTGCCTGGTAATTCTAGGTGCTGTAAGCTGTTCGTGCCTTTATTCCACCAGGGCGCGATCTTCTGACAAACTTGAAGACTGTCACTCCACATTCACGTTTTACAACTTATTGTTAATGATAAAGAGACAGCTTTTTACACACAGTTTTAAACAAAGTACTGATATTATTCCTCTTCAACTGACCGCTTTGTTTTCTATGCAAAAACCACTTCGCCACAGAAGACTCGATATTATTGGCATAGCAAGTTCTGCTCTTCTCCTTTCAAAACTTGCTAAAAGCTGTATTTAAAAGAACAGATTGGCCGGGGTAATTCACACCCTTCAATGCCAGCTTAATGTTTAGGTTAGTGGGAATCACAGAGGAATTAGGGATGGAAACTTCTTTGCTGGTGGTAGAAGCGGTCTGGTGAATTTTTAGAGAGAAGAGGCCGTCGATGTTTGAATGTAGAAAATAGTTCTGGCTGCAGCCTGCAGTATGGACTTGTTGGTGTGTGTAGCTCCCAGTGTTCTGACAGCGCGACATTTTGGGGAAGCATGTGATTCAACAGCTACCAGTGGGCTTCGTGCGGCAGAGATTTTGTGGCTGTTAGCGGAGTTGATAACAGAGGGTTGTTAAGAGAAGCCTGCAAGAGGTAGGCAAAGGAGTAATGTTTGCCGGCGGGGGACGTGCAGCGATTAACCTGTGCGGTAGTGAAAATGAGTTAAAGAGAAGGAAGTGTGCGGATGCGGAAAGAATGGAATAATTGTGGTAGGCTGCCGGATGAGTAGTTTGGTGAATGTTTGGTGTGGGTCCGGCACTGCCGATTGGATGGTGGTGCTGCAGTGTGAGTCAGATAAAAAAAAACAAAACAGGAGTAGGATCCAATGGGACTAACTGGTATGTATAGACGCGTGTAATGCAAAAGGGCTATTTTTGGTAGCGTCTCTCGCTTACGGCCATACCACCCTGAACGCACCCGATCTCGTCTGATCTCGGAAGCTAAGCAGGGTAGGGTCTGGTTAGTACTTGAATGGGAGACCACCTGGGAATACCAGGTGCTGTAAGCTTTTCTCACTTTTACTTTATACAGGGGGCGCTCCACTTCACGATTAATTTAAATCTATCACTCCCCTTCCATTTTACTATATTATATATTTCTTTTTTCTCTCATTCATAAAGGCAGCTTTTAGAAACCGTTTTACTCTAAATACTGCCTGGTAATTCTAGGTGCTGTAAGCTGTTCGTGCCTTTATTCCACCAGGGCGCGATCTTCTCACCAACTTGAAGACTGTCACTCCCCATTCACGTTTTACAACTTATTGTTAATGATAAAGAGACAGCTTTTTACACACAGTTTTAAACAAAGTACTGATATTATTCCTCTTCAACTGACCGCTTTGTTTTCTATGCAAAAACCACTTCGCCACAGAAGACTCGATATTATTGGCATAGCAAGTTCTGCTCTTCTCCTTTCAAAACTTGCTAAAAGCTGTATTTAAAAGAACAGATTGGCCGGGGTAATTCACACCCTTCAATGCCAGCTTAATATTTAGGTTAGTGGGAATCACAGAGGAATTAGGGATGGAAACTTCTTTGCTGGTGGTATAAGCGGTCTGGTGAATTTTTAGAGAGAAGAGGCCGTCGATGTTTGAATGTAGAAAATTGTTCTGGCTGCAGCCTGCAGTATGGACTTGTTGGTGTGTGTAGCTCCCAGTGTTCTGACAGCGCGACGTTTTGGGGAAGCATGTGATTCAGCAGCTACCAGTGGGCTTCGTGCGGCGGAGATTTTGTGGCTGTTAGCGGAGTTGATAACAGAGGGTCGTTAAGAGAAGCCTACATGCAGTAGACAAAGGAGTAATGTTTGCCGGCGGGGGACGTGCGGCGATTAACCTGTGCGGTAGTGAAAAGGAGTTAAAAAGAAGGAAGTGTGCGGATGCGGAAAGAATGGAATAATTGTGGTAGGCTGCCGGCTGAGTAGTTTGGTGAATGTTTGGTGTGGGTCCGGCGCTGCCGATTGGATGGTGGGGCTGCAGTGTGAGTCAGATAAAAAAAAAAAAAACCAGGAGTAGGATCCAATGGGACTAACTGGCATGTATAGACGCGTGTAATGCAAAAGGGCTGTTTTTGGTAGCGTCTCTCGCTTACGGCCATACCACCCTGAACACGCCCGATCTCATCTGATCTTGGAAGCTAAACAGGTTAGGGTCTGGTTAGTACTTGGATGGGAGACCTCCTGGGAATACCAGGTGCTGTAAGCTTTTCTCACTTTTACTTTATACAGGGGGCGCTCCACTTCACGATTAATTTAAATCTATCACTCCCCTTCCATTTTACTATTTTATATATATATATATATTTTTTTCTCTCATTCATAAAGGCAGCTTTTAGAAACCGTTTTACTCTAAATACTTCCTGGTAATTCTAGGTGCTGTAAGCTGTTCGTGCCTTTATTCCACCAGGGCGCGATCTTCTCACAAACTTGAAGACTGTCACTCCCCATTCACGTTTTACAACTTATTGTTAATGATAAAGAGACAGCTTTTTACACACAGTTTTAAACAAAGTACTGATATTATTCCTCTTCAACTGACCGCTTTGTTTTCTATGCAAAAACCACTTCGCCACAGAAGACTCGATATTATTGGCATAGCAAGTTCTGCTCTTCTCCTTTCAAAACTTGCTAAAAGCTGTATTTAAAAGAACAGATTGGCCGGGGTAATTCACACCCTTCAATGCCAGCTTAATGTTTAGGTTAGTGGGAATCACAGAGGAATTAGGGATGGAAACTTCTTTGCTGGTGGTAGAAGCGGTCTGGTGAATTTTTAGAGAGAAGAGGCCGTCGATGTTTGAATGTAGAAAATAGTTCTGGCTGCAGCCTGCAGTATGGACTTGTTGGTGTGTGTAGCTCCCAGTGTTCTGACAGCGCGACGTTTTGGGGAAGCATGTGATTCAGCAGCTACCAGTGGGCTTTGTGCAGCGGAGATTTTGTGGCTGTTAGCGGAGTTGATAACAGAGGGTCGTTAAGAGAAGCCTACATGCAGTAGGCAAAGGAGTAATGTTTGCTGGCGGGGGACGTGCGGCGATTAACCTGTGCGGTAGTGAAAAGGAGTTAAAAAGAAGGAAGTGTGCGGATGCGGAAAGAATGGAATAATTGTGGTAGGCTGCCGGCTGAGTAGTTTGGTGAATGTTTGGTGTGGGTCCGGCGCTGCCGATTGGATGGTGGGGCTGCAGTGTGAGTCAGATAAAAAAAAAAAAAACAGGAGTAGGATCCAATGGGACTAACTGGCATGTATAGAGGCGTGTAATGCAAAAGGGCTGTTTTTGGTAGTTTTTCTCGCTCACGGCCATACCACCCTGAACACGCCCGATCTCGTCTGATCTCGGAAGCCAAGCAGGGTAGGGTGTGGTTAGTACTTGGATGGGAGACCACCTGGGAATACCAGGTGCTGTAAGCTTTTCTCACTTTTACTTTATACAGGGGGCGCTCCACTTCACGATTAATTTAAATCTATCACTCCCCTTCCATTTTACTATTTTATATATATATATTTTTTTTTCTCTCATTCATAAAGGCAGCTTTTAGAAACCGTTTTACTCTAAATACTTCCTGGTAATTCTAGGTGCTGTAAGCTGTTCGTGCCTTTATTCCACCAGGGCGCGATCTTCTCACAAACTTGAAGACTGTCACTCCCCATTCACGTTTTACAACTTATTGTTAATGATAAAGAGACAGCTTTTTACACACAGTTTTAAACAAAGTACTGATATTATTCCTCTTCAACTGACCGCTTTGTTTTCTATGCAAAAACCACTTCGCCACAGAAGACTCGATATTATTGGCATAGCAAGTTCTGCTCTTCTCCTTTCAAAACTTGCTAAAAGCTGTATTTAAAAGAACAGATTGGCCGGGGTAATTCACACCCTTCAATGCCAGCTTAATGTTTAGGTTAGTGGGAATCACAGAGGAATTAGGGATGGAAACTTCTTTGCTGGTGGTAGAAGCGGTCTGGTGAATTTTTAGAGAGAAGAGGCCGTCGATGTTTGAATGTAGAAAATTGTTCTGGCTGCAGCCTGCAGTATGGACTTGGTGTGTGTAGCTACCAGTGTTCTGACAGCGCGACGTTTTGGGGAAGCATGTGATTCAGCAGCTACCAGTGGGCTTCGTGCGGCGGAGATTTTGTGGCTGTTAGCGGAGTTGATAACAGAGGGTCGTTAAGAGAAGCCTGCATGCAGTAGGCAAAGGAGTAATGTTTGCCGGCGGGGGACGTGCGGCGATTAACCTGTGCGGTAGTGAAAAGGAGTTAAAAAGAAGGAAGTGTGCGGATGCGGAAAGAATGGAATAATTGTGGTAGGCTGCCGGCTGAGTAGTTTGGTGAATGTTTGGTGTGGGTCCGGCGCTGCCGATTGGATGGTGGGGCTGCAGTGTGAGTCAGATAAAAAAAAAAAAAAACAGGAGTAGGATCCAATGGGACTAACTGGCATGTATAGACGCGTGTAATGCAAAAGGGCTGTTTTTAGTAGCATCTTTCGCTTGCGGCCATACTACCCTGAACACGCCCGATCTCATCTGATCTCGGAAGCTAAGCAAGTTAGGTTCTGGTTAGTACTTGGATGGGAGACCACCTGGGAATACCAGGTGCTGCAAGCTTTTCTCACTTTTACTTTATACAGGGGGCGCTCCACTTCACGATTAATTTAAATCTATCACTCCCCTTCCATTTTACTATTTTATATATATATATATTTTTCTCTCATTCATAAAGGCAGCTTTTACACACCGTTTTACTCTAAATACTTCCTGGTAATTCTAGGTGCTGTAAGCTGTTCGTGCCTTTATTCCACCAGGGCGCGATCTTCTCACAAACTTGAAGACTGTCACTCCCCATTCACGTTTTACAACTTATTGTTAATGATAAAGAGACAGCTTTTTACACACAGTTTTAAACAAAGTACTGATATTATTCCTCTTCAACTGACCGCTTTGTTTTCTATGCAAAAACCACTTCGCCACAGAAGACTCGATATTATTGGCATAGCAAGTTCTGCTCTTCTCCTTTCAAAACTTGCTAAAAGCTGTATTTAAAAGAACAGATTGGCCGGGGTAATTCACACCCTTCAATGCCAGCTTAATGTTTAGGTTAGTGGGAATCACAGAGGAATTAGGGATGGAAACTTCTTTGCTGGTGGTAGAAGCGGTCTGGTGAATTTTTAGAGAGAAGAGGCCGTCGATGTTTGAATGTAGAAAATAGTTCTGGCTGCAGCCTGCAGTATGGACTTGTTGGTGTGTGTAGCTCCCAGTGTTCTGACAGCGCGACGTTTTGGGGAAGCATGTGTAGGAATTATTAGCTCAGGTAAATTTTAATATCTCCTCCAATATGTTTTGAAATTAATTAACTTTTAATTAATTATTATTTAATGCTGATTATTAACCAATTGTTATGCCGAATGGTCGGCTCCTCCAAACTCAATTGTGAATCCCCGATATCTGTTAATGTGAGACTTAAATGGGACTCATTAATAACCAGTATCGCTTAATAAGCTGGGTTAGTGGGCTCGTCCAGCGAGCTGCGTCACCAGGTAATGTAAACGATCGGTAGCGAAGCTCCCCTCACGGCCGATGAGAGAGAGTCTCGCGATATTTCAGGCGAGTTTAGAGGTTTCAGAGCGTAGTAGCCAGATCGCACAGAGGCAGGGACTATTGTGAGCACTCAATGACGGAGGCTGAAGTTGTGTAAAAAGACATGCATTTATTCCTACAACTAACATAAGACAGACATTACACCTAACAAACAATAAACATGAAATAACGGAATAGACACAAACGATGTAATCATGAAAATGCAATGACCAGATTTAAAATGATTAACCTGAAAAGGGAAAACTGTTCTGCAAAGCAAGCAGTTTGTAGGAATATAAACCTAAAGGAATATAGCAGATGAATAGGACAGTTTAGGTTGTTAGAAAGGAAAGGAAGTTGGTTTACTTGGATGCAGGAAAGAGGGAGGTCTTTGCAGTTGGTTGCAGTGGCTGATGAGCTGATGGGTGATGGCTCTCAGGGAGGCGCGGTGTTTGCAGCGGTTGTTGGAGTGGAGTCCCTCCGGTTCTTTCTTCTGGTGAAGCTTGGGCTGAGTTGCAGTTCTTTGGGTCTTCACCGACGGGCTTTAAGAACGCTGCTTGTTTCTCCGTGTTCTTCTCTTTTTCTCCGCCTTTCTCCTCTTTGTTCTGAGGTGCCAGGTTTTATAGCATAAGGTTCGTGATTAGGAGTGACCAGGAATTCGAGTCCTGGACCAATGGCTGACCATCCATTTGGCGGGCTTTCGGAAGGGGGTCGGTATCAGTCCTTTTGGGATTTATGACCAGACTGACTTCTCTGGTAATTGTGATTTTCATTAGGCTGGTGTAACTTTTGATATGTCCACTTTTGTGGTAACCATTGACCAGATTTGGAAACTGGAGTGATTTTCCTTCGGTTTGATACCAAACATGCCGTACCAGCCTAGCGGTTCACACCAAATACCATCTGTGATGATTAATTAATGATTACTTATATTATGCTATTATGTTATGTTCTATTACTCACACCAGTATATGGTACAGGTGGTTTAGGTTGTACCTCAACAGATATTACCCTTTATACAGACATTATATGACATATTCTCATGTCATAAGCACATCTTACCCTTAGATAGGCATGGTAGAATACAAAGATCAGATAAGGGTTGCCGAGGAATGTGGCAAAGAAAAGGGGGGGGGAGAAGGTTTGTCAAACAAAGAAAAAGAATCTCCAAAAGTTAAGACACATTCGAACATAACCTGTACATATCTGTATATTAAGACTAGTAGTCAAGAGTAAATACATATACAGATATACAAAAGCCAAACTTAAAAGAAACTTTCTGTGGGGTGCTGGGTGAGTGGTATGTAAGGCAAGACGTCGGGGGATGGGGTTGTGTGCCAAGTCGAGGGGCCCCTGTCCCTGGGGATCCACTCTGCTCTCTGTAGGTTGTTAAAGCTTTGGGCAATAAAAGTTGGAGTGCTGGCCTCCCTGGTTATCTATGTGTGTGGGGTCACAAACCCCCCTTTGGGGCCTAGGTCGATGTGTGCCTTCTCGTACCAGGGTAGGCCTTGTCTCAGGCCACCTGGAATTTAAGCTTTGTGATATGTGCATGTGTGATCCTACACATGTGATTCAGCAGCTACCAGTGGGCTTCGTGCGGCGGAGATTTTGTGGCTGTTAGCGGAGTTGATAACAGAGGGTCGTTAAGAGAAGCCTACATGCAGTAGGCAAAGGAGAAATGTTTGCCGGCGGGGGACGTGCGGCGATTAACCCTGTGCGGTAGTGAAAAGGAGTTAAAAAGAAGGAAGTGTGCGGATGCGGAAAGAATGGAATAATTGTGGTAGGCTGCCGGCTGAGTAGTTTGGTGAATGTTTGGTGTGGGTCCGGCGCTGCCGATTGGATGGTGGGGCTGCAGTGTGAGTCAGATAAAAAAAAAAAGACCAGGAGTAGGATCCAATGGGACTAACTGGCATGTATAGACGCGTGTAATGCAAAAGAGCTGTTTTTGGTAGCATCTCTCGCTTACGGCCATACCACCCTGAACACGCCCGATCTCGTCTGATCTTGTAAGCTGAACAGGGTAGGGTCTGGTTAGTACTTGGATGGGAGACCACCTGGGAATACCAGGTGCTGTAAGCTTTTCTCACTTTTACTTTATACAGGGGGCGCTCCACTTCACGATTAATTTAAATCTATCACTCCCCTTCCATTTTACTATTTTATATATATATTTTTTTTTTTCTCTCATTCATAAAGGCAGCTTTTAGAAACCGTTTTACTCTAAATACTTCCTGGTAATTCTAGGTGCTGTAAGCTGTTCGTGCCTTTATTCCACCAGGGCGCGATCTTCTCACAAACTTGAAGACTGTCACTCCCCATTCACGTTTTACAACTTATTGTTAATGATAAAGAGACAGCTTTTTACACACAGTTTTAAACAAAGTACTGATATTATTCCTCTTCAACTGACCGCTTTGTTTTCTATGCAAAAACCACTTCGCCACAGAAGACTCGATATTATTGGCATAGCAAGTTTTGCTCTTCTCCTTTCAAAACTTGCTAAAAGCTGTATTTAAAAGAACAGATTGGCCGGGGTAATTCACACCCTTCAATGCCAGCTTAATGTTTAGGTTAGTGGGAATCACAGAGGAATTAGGGATGGAAACTTCTTTGCTGGTGGTAGAAGCGGTCTGGTGAATTTTTAGAGAGAAGAGGCCGTCGATGTTTGAATGTAGAAAATAGTTCTGGCTGCAGCCTGCAGTATGGACTTGTTGGTGTGTGTAGCTCCCAGTGTTCTGACAGCGCGACGTTTTGGGGAAGCATGTGATTCAGCAGCTACCAGTGGGCTTCGTGCGGCGGAGATTTTGTGGCTGTTAGCGGAGTTGATAACAGAGGGTCGTTAAGAGAAGCCTACATGCAGTAGGCAAAGGAGTAATGTTTGCTGGCGGGGGACGTGCGGCGATTAACCTGTGCGGTAGTGAAAAGGAGTTAAAAAGAAGGAAGTGTGCGGATGCGGAAAGAATGGAATAATTGTGGTAGGCTGCCGGCTGAGTAGTTTGGTGAATGTTTGGTGTGGGTCCGGCGCTGCCGATTGGATGGTGGGGCTGCAGTGTGAGTCAGATAAAAAAAAAAAAAATACAGGAATAGGATCCAATGGGACTAACTGGCATGTATAGACGCGTGTAATGCAAAAGGGCTGTTTTTGGCAGCATCTCTTGCTTACGGCCATACCACCCTGAACACGCCTGATCTCATCTGATCTTGGAAGCTAAGCAGGGTAGGGTGTGGTTAGTACTTGGATGGGAGACCTCCTGGGAATACCAGGTGCTGTAAGCTTTTCTCACTTTTACTTTATACAGGGGGCGCTCCACTTCACGATTAATTTAAATCTATCACTCCCCTTCCATTTTACTATTTTATATATATATATTTTTTTTTCTCTCATTCATAAAGGCAGCTTTTAGAAACCGTTTTACTCTAAATACTTCCTGGTAATTCTTGGTGCTGTAAGCTGTTCGTGCCTTTATTCCACCAGGGCGCGATCTTCTCACAAACTTGAAGACTGTCACTCCCCATTCACGTTTTACAACTTATTGTTAATGATAAAGAGACAGCTTTTTACACATAGTTTTAAACAAAGTACTGATATAATTCCTCTTCAACTCACCGCTTTGTTTTCTATGCAAAAACCACTTCGCCACAGAAGACTCGATATTATTGGCGTATTATCTGCTCTTCTCCTCCTTTCAAAACTTGCTAAAAGCTGTATTTAAAAGAGTAGGTTGGCCGGGGTAATTCACGCCCTTCAATGCCAACTTAATGTTTAGGTTAGTGGGAATCACAGAGGAATTAGGGATGGAAACTTCTTTGCTGGTGGTAGAAGCGGTCTGGTGAATTTTTAGAGAGATGAGGCCGTCGATGTTTCAATGTAGAAAATTGTTCTGGCTGCAGCCTGCAGTATGGACTTGTTGGTGTGTGTAGCTCCCAGTGTTCTGACAGCGCGATGTTTTGGGGAAGCATGTTATTCAGCAGCTACCAGTGGGCTTCGTGCAGCGGAGATTTTGTGGCTGTTAGCGGAGTTGATAACAGAGGGTCGTTAAGAGAAGCCTGCATGCGGTAGGCAAAGGAGTAATGTTTGCCGGCGGGGGACATGCGGCGATTAACCTGTGCGGTAGTGAAAAGGAGTTAAAGAGAAGGAAGTGTGCGGTTCCGGAAAGAATGGAATAATTGTGGTAGGCTGCCGGCTGAGTAGTTTGGTGAATGTTTGGTGTGGGTCCGGCGCTGCCGATTGGATGGTGGGGCTGCAGTGTGAGTCAGATAAAAAAAAAAAAAACAGGAGTAGGATCCAATGGGAGTAACTGGCATGTATAGACGCGTGTAATGCAAAAGGGCTGTTTTTGGTAGCGTCTCTCGCTTACGGCCATACCACACTGAACACGCCTGATCTCGTCTGATCTTGGAAGCTAAGCAGAGTAGGGTCTCGTTACTACTTGGATGGGAGACCACCTAGGAATACCAGGTGCTGTAAGCTTTTCTCACTTTTACTTTATACAGGGGGCGCTCCACTTCACGATTAATTTAAATCTATCACTCCCCTTCCATTTTACTATTTTATATATATATATATTTTTCTCTCATTCATAAAGGCAGCTTTTACACACGTTTTACTCTAAATACTGCCTGGTAATTCTAGGTGCTGTAAGCTGGTCGTGCCTTTATTCCACCAGGGCACAATCTTCTCACAATCTTGAAGACTGTCACTCCCCATTCACGTTTTACAACTTATTGTTAATAATAAAGAGACAGCTTTTTACACACAGTTTTAAACAAAGTACTGATATAATTCCTCTTCAACTCACCGCTTTGTTTTCTATGCAAAAACCACTTCGCCACAGAAGACTTGATATTTTTGGCATAGCAAGGTCTGCTCTTCTCCTCCTTTCAAAACTTGCTAAAAGCTGTATTTAAAAGAGCAGGTTGGCCGGGGTAATTCACACCCTTCAATGCCAGCTTAATGTTTAGGTTAGTGGGAATCACAGAGGAATTAGGGATGGAAACTTCTTTGCTGGTGGTAGAAGCGGTCTGGTGAATTTTTAGAGAGAAGAGGCCATCGATGTTTCAATGTAGAAAATTGTTCTGGCTGCAGCCTGCAGTATGGACTTGTTGGCGTGTGTAGCTCCCAGTGTTCTGACAGCGTGACATTTTGGGGAAGCATGTGATTCAACAGCAACCAGTGGGCTTCGTGCGGCGGAGATTTTGTGGCTTTTAGCGGAGTTGATAACAGAGGGTCTTTAAGAGAAGCCTGCATGCGGTAGGCAAATGAGTAATGTTTGCCGGCGGGGGACGTGCGGCGATTAACCTGTGCGGTAGTGAAAAGGACTTAAAGAGAAGGAAGTGTGCGGATGCGGAAAGAATGGAATAATTGTGGTAGGCTGCCGGCTGAGTAGTTTGGTGAATGTTTGGTGTGGGTGCGGCGCTGCCGATTGGATGGTGGTGCTGCAGTGTGAGTCAGATAAAAAAAAAAAAAAAAAACAGGAGTAGGATCCAATGGGACTAACTGGCATGTATAGAGGCGTGTAATGCAAAAGGGCTGTTTTTGTTCGCGGCTCTCGCTTATGGCCATACCACCCTGAACACGCCCGATTTCGTCTGATCTCGGAAGCTAAGCGGGGTATGGTCTGGTTAGTACTTGGATGGGAGACTGCCTGGGAATACCACGTGCTGTAAGCTTTTCTCACTTTTACTTTATACAGGGGGCACTCCACCTCACGATTAATTTAAATCTATCACTCCCCTTACTATTTTATATATTTCTTTTTTCTCTCATTCATAAAGGCAGCTTTTACACACCGTTTTACTCTAAATACTGCCTGGTAATTCTAGGTGCTGTAAGCTGTTCGTGCCTTTATTCCACCAGGGCGCGATCTTCTGACAGACTTGAAGACTGTCACTCCACATTCACGTTTTACAACTTATTGTTAATTATAAAGAGACAGCTTTTTACACACAGTTTTAAACAAAGTACTGATATAATTCCTCTTCAACTGACCGCTTTGTTTTCTATGCAAAAACCACTTCGCCACAGAATATTCGATATTTTTGGCATATTATCTGCTCTTCTCCTCCTTTCAAAACTTGCTAAAAGCTGTATTTAAAAGAGCAGGTTGGCCGGGGTAATTCACACCCTTCAATGCCAGCTTAATGTTTAGGTTAGTGGGAATCACAGAGGAATTAGGGATGGAAACTTCTTTGCTGGTGGTAGAAGCGGTCTGCTGAATTTTTAGAGAGAAGAGGCCGTCGATGTTTCAATGTAGAAAATTGTTCTGGCTGCAGCCTGCAGTATGGACTTGTTGGCGTGTGTAGCTCCCAGTGTTCTGACAGCATGACATTTTGGGGAAGCATGTGATTCAACAGCAACCAGTGGGCTTCGTGCGGCGGAGATTTTGTGGCTGTTAGCGGACTTGATAACAGAGGGTCTTTAAGAGAAGCCTGCATGCGGTAGGCAAATGAGTAATGTTTGCCGGCGGGGGACGTGCGGCGATTAACCTGTGCGGTAGTGAAATGGACTTAAAGAGAAGGAAGTGTGCGGATGCGGAAAGAATGGAATAATTGTGGTAGGCTGCCGGCTGAGTAGTTTGGTGAATGTTTGGTGTGGGTCCGGCGCTGCCGATTGGATGGTGGTGCTGCAGTGTGAGTCAGATAAAAAAAAAAAAAAAACAGGAGTAGGATCCAATGGGACTAACTGGCATGTATAGAGGCGTATAATGCAAAAGGGCTGTTTTTGTTCGCGGCTCTCCCTTATGGCCATACCACCCTGAACACGCCCGATCTCGTCTGATCTCGGAAGCTAAGTGGGGTAGGGTCTGGTTAGTACTTGGATGGGAGACTGCCTGGGAATACCACGTGCTGTAAGCTTTTCTCACTTTTACTTTATACAGGGGGCACTCCACCTCACGATTAATTTTAATCTATCACTCCCCTTACTATTTTATATATTTCTTTTTTCTCTCATTCATAAAGGCAGCTTTTACACACGTTTTACTCTAAATACTGCCTGGTAATTCTAGGTGCTGTAAGCTGGTCGTGCCTTTATTCCACCAGGGCACAATCTTCTCACAATCTTGAAGACTGTCACTCCCCATTCACGTTTTACAACTTATTGTTAATAATAAAGAGACAGCTTTTTACACACAGTTTTAAACAAAGTACTGATATAATTCCTCTTCAACTCACCGCTTTGTTTTCTATGCAAAAACCACTTCGCCACAGAAGACTTGATATTTTTGGCATAGCAAGGTCTGCTCTTCTCCTCCTTTCAAAACTTGCTAAAAGCTGTATTTAAAAGAGCAGGTTGGCCGGGGTAATTCACACCCTTCAATGCCAGCTTAATGTTTAGGTTAGTAGGAATCACAGAGGAATTAGGGATGGAAACTTCTTTGCTGGTGGTAGAAGCGGTCTGGTGAATTTTTAGAGAGAAGAGGCCATCGATGTTTCAATGTAGAAAATTGTTCTGGCTGCAGCCTGCAGTATGGACTTGTTGGCGTGTGTAGCTCCCAGTGTTCTGACAGCGTGACATTTTGGGGAAGCATGTGATTCAACAGCAACCAGTGGGCTTCGTGCGGCGGAGATTTTGTGGCTGTTAGCGGAGTTGATAACAGAGGGTCTTTAAGAGAAGCCTGCATGCGGTAGGCAAATGAGTAATGTTTGCCGGCGGGGGACGTGCGGCGATTAACCTGTGCGGTAGTGAAAAGGACTTAAAGAGAAGGAAGTGTGCGGATGCGGAAAGAATGGAATAATTGTGGTAGGCTGCCGGCTGAGTAGTTTGGTGAATGTTTGGTGTGGGTGCGGCGCTGCCGATTGGATGGTGGTGCTGCAGTGTGAGTCAGATAAAAAAAAAAAAAAAAACAGGAGTAGGATCCAATGGGACTAACTGGCATGTATAGAGGTGTGTAATGCAAAAGGGCTGTTTTTGTTCGCGGCTCTCGCTTATGGCCATACCACCCTGAACACGCCCGATTTCGTCTGATCTCGGAAGCTAAGCGGGGTAGGGTCTGGTTAGTACTTGGATGGGAGACTGCCTGGGAATACCACGTGCTGTAAGCTTTTCTCACTTTTACTTTATACAGGGGGCACTCCACCTCACGATTAATTTAAATCTATCACTCCCCTTACTATTTTATATATTTCTTTTTTCTCTCATTCATAAAGGCAGCTTTTACACACCGTTTTACTCTAAATACTGCCTGGTAATTCTAGGTGCTGTAAGCTGTTCGTGCCTTTATTCCACCAGGGCGCGATCTTCTGACAAACTTGAAGACTGTCACTCCACATTCACGTTTTACAACTTATTGTTAATAATAAAGAGACAGCTTTTTACACACAGTTTTAAACAAAGTACTGATATAATTCCTCTTCAACTGACCGCTTTGTTTTCTATGCAAAAACCACTTCGCCACAGAATATTCGATATTTTTGGCATATTATCTGCTCTTCTCCTCCTTTCAAAACTTGCTAAAAGCTGTATTTAAAAGAGCAGGTTGGCCGGGGTAATTCACACCCTTCAATGCCAGCTTAATGTTTAGGTTAGTGGGAATCACAGAGGAATTAGGGATGGAAACTTCTTTGCTGGTGGTAGAAGCGGTCTGCTGAATTTTTAGAGAGAAGAGGCCGTCGATGTTTCAATGTAGAAAATTGTTCTGGCTGCAGCCTGCAGTATGGACTTGTTGGCGTGTGTAGCTCCCAGTGTTCTGACAGCATGACATTTTGGGGAAGCATGTGATTCAACAGCAACCAGTGGGCTTCGTGCGGCGGAGATTTTGTGGCTGTTAGCGGACTTGATAACAGAGGGTCTTTAAGAGAAGCCTGCATGCGGTAGGCAAATGAGTAATGTTTGCCGGCGGGGGACGTGCGGCGATTAACCTGTGCGGTAGTGAAAAGGACTTAAAGAGAAGGAAGTGTGCGGATGCGGAAAGAATGGAATAATTGTGGTAGGCTGCCGGCTGAGTAGTTTGGTGAATGTTTGGTGTGGGTGCGGCGCTGCCGATTGGATGGTGGTGCTGCAGTGTGAGTCAGATAAAAAAAAAAAAAAAAACAGGAGTAGGATCCAATGGGACTAACTGGCATGTATAGAGGCGTGTAATGCAAAAGGGCTGTTTTTGTTCGCGGCTCTCGCTTATGGCCATACCACCCTGAACACGCCCGATTTCGTCTGATCTCGGTAGCTAAGCGGGGTAGGGTCTGGTTAGTACTTGGATGGGAGACTGCCTGGGAATACCACGTGCTGTAAGCTTTTCTCACTTTTACTTTATACAGGGGGCACTCCACCTCACGATTAATTTAAATCTATCACTCCCCTTACTATTTTATATATTTCTTTTTTCTCTCATTCATAAAGGCAGCTTTTACACACCGTTTTACTCTAAATACTGCCTGGTAATTCTAGGTGCTGTAAGCTGTTCGTGCCTTTATTCCACCAGGGCGCGATCTTCTGACAAACTTGAAGACTGTCACTCCACATTCACGTTTTACAACTTATTGTTAATAATAAAGAGACAGCTTTTTACACACAGTTTTAAACAAAGTACTGATATAATTCCTCTTCAACTGACCGCTTTGTTTTCTATGCAAAAACCACTTCGCCACAGAATATTCGATATTTTTGGCATATTATCTGCTCTTCTCCTCCTTTCAAAACTTGCTAAAAGCTGTATTTAAAAGAGCAGGTTGGCCGGGGTAATTCACACCCTTCAATGCCAGCTTAATGTTTAGGTTAGTGGGAATCACAGAGGAATTAGGGATGGAAACTTCTTTGCTGGTGGTAGAAGCGGTCTGCTGAATTTTTAGAGAGAAGAGGCCGTCGATGTTTCAATGTAGAAAATTGTTCTGGCTGCAGCCTGCAGTATGGACTTGTTGGCGTGTGTAGCTCCCAGTGTTCTGACAGCATGACATTTTGGGGAAGCATGTGATTCAACAGCAACCAGTGGGCTTCGTGCGGCGGAGATTTTGTGGCTGTTAGCGGACTTGATAACAGAGGGTCTTTAAGAGAAGCCTGCATGCGGTAGGCAAATGAGTAATGTTTGCCGGCGGGGGACGTGCGGCGATTAACCTGTGCGGTAGTGAAAAGGACTTAAAGAGAAGGAAGTGTGCGGATGCGGAAAGAATGGAATAATTGTGGTAGGCTGCCGGCTGAGTAGTTTGGTGAATGTTTGGTGTGGGTGCGGCGCTGCCGATTGGATGGTGGTGCTGCAGTGTGAGTCAGATAAAAAAAAAAAAAAAAACAGGAGTAGGATCCAATGGGACTAACTGGCATGTATAGAGGCGTGTAATGCAAAAGGGCTGTTTTTGTTCGCGGCTCTCGCTTATGGCCATACCACCCTGAACACGCCCGATTTCGTCTGATCTCGGAAGCTAAGCGGGGTAGGGTCTGGTTAGTACTTGGATGGGAGACTGCCTGGGAATACCACGTGCTGTAAGCTTTTCTCACTTTTACTTTATACAGTTGGCACTCCACCTCACGATTAATTTAAATCTATCACTCCCCTTACTATTTTATATATTTCTTTTTTCTCTCATTCATAAAGGCAGCTTTTACACACCGTTTTACTCTAAATACTGCCTGGTAATTCTAGGTGCTGTAAGCTGTTCGT